>NC_061100.1:110652878-110665378 GCF_015104395.2 Macrobrachium nipponense | reverse complement strand
GCTGATGTTTCTTGCACAGGCTCCAGTGGAGGGCTTTTGCCCTGAATCATGCCTCTTTTTGTACTGGTTCTGCGCAAGTGCCGGGCATTCGCTTGCTATGTGGTTTATGGTTTCATTTTTCGTATTGCACTTCCTACATATGGGAGAGATGTTATTTCCATCTATCGTTCTTTGAACATATCTGGTTCTTAGGGCCTGATCTTGTGCCGCTGTTATCATTCCTTCAGTTTCCTTCTTTAGCTCTCCCCTCTGTAGCCATTCCCATGTGTCATCGCTGGCTAGTTCTTTAGTCTGTCTCATGTATTGTCCGTGCATTGGTTTGTTGTGCCAGTCCTCTGTTCTGTCTGTCATTCTCCTGTCTCTGTATATTTCTGGGTCTTCGTCTACTTTTATTAGTCCTTCTTCCCATGCATTCTTTAGCCACTCGTCTTCACTGGTTTTCAGATATTGCCCCAGTGCTCTGTTCTCGGTGTTGACGCAGTCCTCTATACTTAGTAGTCCTCTCCCTCCTTCCTTTCGTGTTATGTATAGTCTGTCCGTATTTGCTCTTGGGTGTAGTGCTTTGTGTATTGTCATATGTTTCCTGGTTGGTGATCAGTTGCTGGATGACGACCTCCAAGTACCTGACCGTCTTCCCCTACAATTGGGTTGAATACCTGGATGCCGGACGAAGCTCCTCTGTTGCCAGAGGTTCCATTTACGTCGTTGTCGTTTATTCCATCATTTCTTTCCATCATTGCTGAGTTTTGCTATTTAACCCATAGCTGGACCCTACCCCATCAGGGATAGGTACTCATTTTACAGCTGAGTAGGACTGAGGAAATTATGGTAAAGATCCTTTCCCAAGGAATCAACGCCGAGGAGAGCGGTCACCCATCAACGACTGACCAGCCCCAATGTTGCTTAACTTGACTTAAGTCTATTGACGACCTAACCACTCCTCCACGGCGCCACATATTATTATTATTATTATTATATTATTATTATTATTATTATTATTATTATTATTATTATATGGGACTAATACGTCTCAGAAATTCGGAAACACACCTGTTACCATGATTTCGATATCAACAAAAGGTTGTCATGGATATGGATTATTCCAACAAGTCCCCGAATTCGGTAGGACCAATCATCAATCATCCTACCAAAATCCCTGCGGGGCATCTAGACTAAAAAAAATATGTATAATTTTCCTGAAGGGATACGACTACTACAAACCAAGATTTATAATTTTCTTAAAAAAAAAGTTAACAGGGAATGAGAAATTTGGATGGAATCTGCCGTCGGAACTACTTTTTACATTGCTTCTAAAAGACAAAATCACAAATATCAAGAAGTCTAGTCTTTAAAACAATGTGATTCCCCGTTGCTATCTGTCATATATTTTCAAGGTACTTAATCAGCTGAGTGGAATTACCGCTTGAACACAAAGAAATATACAAAAAGAAGAGAAGGCTTATTATTATTATTATTATTATGGAATGCCCGAGAATCGAACTCGCGGCCACCGAGGTGGCAGGCCAAGACGATACCCATCACGCCACTTAGGCGATCTATTCTCGGGACTCTGTAACCGGACCGGAAGAGGCTTCTAGAAGCGAACCAAACAAAAGTATTTTCTTTTCCCATTCGCTGACTCGGAATGTCGTGATGACAAGGAAGGTCTCTTGGAAGAACCTTTCATTTGATTCCCTCATTCGGGGACATCAAAGACGAAAGAATGACAAATGGAAGTTTTTTTTTTTTTTTTTTTTTTTTTTTTTTAGATGTCTTTATTTCCCTTTTCCCCAATCCAGGGCCACAGTGATGGAAGGATCGAGTGAAAAGTTTCCGGAAGAGGAAGGAATCTCTTCGTGGTCTATTCACATCTCTGTTCATCTCTCTGATGAGTGACTGGCGGTGGACTTCTGACGCCATATTTGTATGGGCTATAAAATCATCCATTGAGGTAGAAGTACGTTTCAACCAATAACGTTCTGATATAGAAGCTTATTCATGCGTTTGTTTGTTTGTTTGTATGATGTTTTTACGTTGCATGGGACCAGTGATTATTCAGCAACGGGACCAACGGCTTTGCGTGACTTCCGAACTACGTCGAGAGTGAACTTCTATCACCAGACATACACATCTCTAACCCCTCAGTGGAATGCCCGAGAATCGAACTAGCAGTCACCGAGGTAACAGGCCAATACCATACCGACCACGCCAATGAGGCGCTTATTCATGTGTGTGTGTGTGTGTGTGTGCGAGCGCGTGTGATAACTGGAAAGGATGAAAATATAGAAATAACTATCGGTAGGTTTTACTACAAACGCGAACTTAAAATGCCGCCAAAGCCTCTTGCTCATCTAACGAAAATGGGAGGGACTTCAACGCTTTTACATGAATGTATGTGTGTGTGTGTATCTGTGTGTGGGTGTGATAAATTGAAAGAATGAGAATATAAAAATAACTATCAGTAGTTTTGACTTCAAACGCGAACTTAAAATACCGCCAAAGCCTCTTGATCATCTGACGAAAATGGGAGGGGCTTCAGCGCTCGAAATATTGGCTCTATCTTTCCGAAAAGCCATTTCCGTTGCCATATAATTTCCAACACGAGCTGAGTACCAATCGTCCCATCACACTAGTCATCATAATTGAATAAAAAGCGTCGGGAAATTGGTCCGTGTTCCACCAATTTTCAACTTATGGAGTTGTGGAGTCAAAAGCGAAATGCGTCCTGTATGATATTTATTGCTTTTTGCGTCGTCTCTCATTCTCGTTTCTATTTTCGAATCTGTAAAGACGCGAGAGTCAGTTTCATCCGCTGCTAACAGATCCCCTTTCGTTATTTAATTAATAATGACTAAATTCTGTTGTTTATTGAGTATGCTGCTCTTCATGAAGATTCGAATTTCTAAATGAAAACCCGTATTCTTTGGAAGCTTGAATTTCAAATCAATGGCCCCTTTAGTGGGCTTGTTTCTTGTGATTACGGTTCATCTTCTGAATAATGAGAGGGACACTAAGTACGCAGCGCCAGTCCGTGATCGGTTTCCTCTTGGCCGGCCACCTCGGTGGTCGCGAGTTCAATTCTCGGCCATTCCATTGAGGGGTCAGAGATGTGTGTATTTCTGGTGATAGAAGTTCACTCGCGACGTGGTTCGGAAGCACGTAAAGCCGTTGGTCCCGTTGCTGAATAACCACTGGTTCCGTGCATCCTTACAAACAAACAAACAGACACTAGGTACGATTCCCTGATCCCTGAAGAGGAACCTGGAGAACTAGATGCTAAAGTAGCTCCAGGACTCATGCAGAAGAGTGTGTTCTTAGAAACAGCGCACTTAGTAAGACAAGTGATGCATTCCTCATGAGGCAGGATGCATCCCGGAACCCCACACTATCACCCAGTCGAATAGAATGACCGAAAAAATATTGATGATAATAATACTAATAAATTCCCATAAAGATAAAGATACACTGTATAATAAGAGTCAGTGGATCACCTTCAGAATGAATTTCGTGGCAATAGCTTTTGACCTTTAGCCTAATATAAAATTGAAACAAGAGGTAAAATAAGTTCTTTGCCTTTCAAGTTGAACTTTTTCGCTAAACTGTGAGTCAGTTCGAATATGCATCCTGAGCCTTGGTTTCGTTCCATATCCTGTCACTGACTTATCTTTGAATTATATTCGAGTCACTAGTGATGGAGAAGGATCTATTTCTAGATTAGTGTCACGATATTCAACTGTACGCAATCTCATTGTCCCTATTCTCTCTGCGACATATTTCAGCCTGTATTTACTCCTTTTGAAACTGTATTGATTTCTGTAGTTGGAAAATCTGAAATTCCCATTCTTGTTTCTCATATTTAGGAATCTCTAATTGTAATGTCAACACATAGTTGTTAACGGTATTCATGCATCACATAACGACTAAAAACTTTCTGGCCAGCTGGCGAAGATATGTAGTACTGTAAGGAGGCTGCACAAAAAATAACAAACGGCAAGAAAAACAGACACTTCAACATGGAAAAGATAAAAGCTAAAACTGGTTGCCTGTCTTTTAAGTCATACAGATCATAATGAACGTAAAAAATAAGGAAATAGCTCGTAATTAACTGAAAGCTTTTAGATTTAGCTTCAAATGTTCTGCAGTGTTTTTTGGCCATTTTGTATTTTTCATTGAACTATGCACTTTAAAATCTTCAGATGCACAAGCCCGACTGGAGAGCTCTTTTTACGGGGTGAAACTTGTAGAAATAATACATACCACAAAAAACAAAAACAAAAAATATATATATTTTTTTTTGCAAAAATATATAGAATGGGGCTTGTTCATACTGCTAACTATATTGCATGCTGTGAAACGCATTTCCAGCAATTGCATAAGCATCTGATTCGAGAGATTAGAAACAGGTTTATTTTCTGTACCCAGTTGTGTCGGAGATAAAAAAAAAGTTGAAATTGCTTACACATCACCTGCTTACATAGCCAATCAGCGAGAGAGAGATAAAAAGAATTTTTTTCTTATACTTCAGTATAATAGTGGATGCAGCTATTAGGCAAATATTTACTACAAATACAGCAACTACACTGTAGACACTAATAATCGTTCAGATTTAGACATTATATAAAGCATACAGCATCGAAAGGCGTTGCTTACTAAAACTAATTATTAAATTTAGGCATCAGATGAAAAAATTACAAAGAAAACACCGTGGGAAGGTGTTGCTTTTCTAAAAGTAATTGGATATAGGTATCAATTAAAAAAATTACAAAGAGCATACCATAGGAAGGTGTTCCTTTATTAAAACTTAATTGGATATAGGCATCAAAAAAAAAAAAAAAAAAAAAAAACGTAGCGCACAGCATCGGGAGGTGCTGCTGCATTTTCAAACCAATTAAAACAATAAAAAACAAAAAAGAGCTTGATCAGGAGCAGGAGATGTCGGAAAGCTTCCAGGAGAATGGCATTTCAGTCGGACCCAACTAATTGACTCACATGAGGGCCATAAAGCTTTAATTCTGCTTTGGGCCTTTCCCCATTGGTCGAGGACTGGAGGAGCCATTTACCAAAGGAAATAACAGCACTTTTCAACTGAATGAGAATCTCCAACCTTTCCGGTAATCACTTTCACGCTTGGCATGGAATCATACCAAACCAATAACACACTTATCAATAGATGTAGGGAGAGTATGAATGTGAGAGAAACGATTACAAAAAGTTACTTAATATTCGCATTAAGGGTTATCACTCCCATGTCCAAATACTTCCTAGTATGACAATTCTGTCTGGAATATGTCCAAGTATACTTTGTCAATCTCTTTTCGTTTTTTTTAATTTACTGAGAACATTAATTGGCTCCTACAACTGATTTTTGTCGAAGTATCTATGCAAGTGTTATTTAAAAAAAATGCTTCAATTATGATTGTTTACCGGCCAGAAAATAAACATGAAAGGTGCTGGCGTTTCTCCCTGATGCTTTCATCTGCAATATAACTGTATTCACCTTTCATTTCATTTTACATTATTCAGAGTCAAAGAACCTCTAAGGATATGTCACACGATCCTCACCACAAATTTCACATCATGCTTTGTATTCATTTTAAATAAATGCAGATAAAGTAGAAAGAGCTGCTCGAGTGTATATCATGAGCTTGGCTTTGCTGTTGATAATTTCACGCAGCACATCTTTCAACTATCATTTCTTTATTTTTGCGGCAACTTTCCATGAATATAACAACCTTATAGACATTTAATCTCAATACTTACCTCTCGCTTTTCCAAATGCGGAAAATCACACACGAGGTTAAAACAGGTTTTTCGTAATGAATAACAACCAGCAGGTGAAATCTTAACGGGAAATAAGACTTATCGAAATTCCTTTCATTATTTTTGACCATATGTGAAGTCTAGATTACGTCATAGGTCTCTTTAAGTTCAACGATCCAAAAAATATATAATGTTGGAACGTTTTGTAATGATGTGGTTTAGATTTTAAATGAGGCAGCGCAGAACTGATGCCAAACTCTCTCTCTCTCTCTCTCTCTCTCCCTATATATATATATATATATATATATATATATATATATATATATATATATATATATATATATATATATATATATATATATATATATATATATATATATACTTATATACATATATATACTTATATGTATATATATTCAACATATAATTACAAATAATCTAATTTCTTGTGTATATACGTAGGTAATAAAATAAACATTTCTTTCTAAGAGCCACTGTCTGCTTTCTCTCTAAAAGCCCGTCTGCAGAATGTAACATAACAAATGAATATCTCTCTCCGCTGACTTATTCTTCTCTCCCTTTTTAATCATACCTTTACCCAATTCGGAGCGCATGATTACTTTCTCTCTCTCTCTCTCTCTCTCTCTCTCTCTCTCTCTCTCTCTCTCTCTCTCCCCGTCCCCCGGACTTTGTATTCAATGCAAAACTTTCGCTCTTAACGAGATTCTTATGAAACTTATGACTTGGTAATAAATTATGATAAAGTGAAGGTGATTTCATCCTCTCATGGATCTCTTCAGTATCCTTCAACTCGACAAAATTACACATTTTACAAAAATGTTGACGACTGATCGCCTTATTAGCGAAGGGACAAAAGATTTTGAGAAGATATTACAGGTTACTTATTGCGAGTAAAAGTGTTTGATGACGAGATTGTAGGTGAATAATATATATACATATAAATGTATGCACACACACACACACACACACACATATATATGTATATATATATATATATATATATACTATATATATATATATATATATATATATATACTATTTATATATGTCTTACATTGGTTGACTCAAAAGAGGAGAGAGAACGACAATTACAGTTACATTCATACTGAGAATAGTGGAACTGTGCATGATTCCTCTGTGCGGAAAACTTCCACAATCCAAAGCATTTAAAGATGTATAGATCTTATTTAAAACAAAAATCAAGGCCTGAGTTAGATTGACTGTAACTAAGAAATTTTTGGATGGAAACTGTAAAATGCACAGACGAGAGAGAGAGAGAGAGAGGGAGAGAAAGAGAGAAAGAGAGAGAGAGAGAGAGAGAGAGAGAGAGAGAGAGAGAGAGAGAGAGAGAGAGAGAGAGATGAAGGGCTGCATCGAGATGATGCAATGAATAATTTATCCCAATTTTCCTTTTGTTTAACAACTTTATTATATGACTGGTGACATCCTTCCGTTCTACTCATTTCTTCCACATATTGCAAAGCCGTTGACGGGCTATTTCTATTATTCACACCTCTTTTATTGTAATGATTTATCCGAGGGAAATCCTGCCCGATGAAACTAATGACCTATTGACTACATCCGGGAAGATACGAGACTAGAAAAATGGGGCAAAGTACCCGGTCAGCAGGAGACAAATTTACCAGGAGGAACTAAATAAACAGAATGTTAGTTTGCAATGGACTACATCAACGTATACAGAGTTTTTTTTTCCAAGTCTACGTAGAGGCAATTAGGTAAACAGCCTCCCCTTTAAAGCGACAGGCTTCCCTTCCTAAACCGAGAAGTCTGTGATGTAAGTGTAGTCATTGTTTTTGAGGGACGCTTTTGAAGTAAGTAATGGAAAAAGGGCTAGCGGCTCCTTTGTTCTTGCGAACGGTGGTACTTACTCTTACATTGCAAGATAAAATAAAAGTTATCCTGTCGTTTTCTAGTTCATTAAATTTCATTCAGTGCTCGTCCATTCGTACTTTTGAAGTTAATGTATCGATTTGGGGTATCCTTTAAAATTCATAGCCTTCGTAGAGACGCCATTATAAGGCTTAAATAATAATTGCTTATTTTCGTTAAATGTAATTTAAATATATATTCCTATCAAATGCGCAGGTTCATAGGTAATCCTAAACTGAAGGTCTTAATCTCACTTGTTAACCTTAAACATCAACATAATGAAAAAATAAAAAGGAATAATGTTCAAATATATGAATATGGATTACTGATTTTTTTTTTTTTTTTTTGGTAACTTCAAATTCAAACGATGCAGTTCACAATAAGGTTACATCACCATGAGTGTGTAATGGAAAGTTAACACTGTAATATAGACCCGACTTCAAAGGTTCATGAAAAGCAATAGACTTTGGGTATTAATATTTAGCATATTTCCTGCTACGCCTAAAAAGTCTAAAGTTCGTTCCATGTTACAGAAATTGACAAACAGTAACGAAATTTACATCACCCCCAAACTTGAATTTGAGGGAAACAATGGCACGGGGGAATGGAAAAGATATACATTATAAATATATATATATATATATATATATATATATAGATATATATATATATATATATATATATATATATATATATATATATATATATATATATATATATATATATATATATATATATATATATATATATATATATATATATATATATATATATATATATATATATATATATATATATATATATATATATATATATATACTATATATATATATATATATATATATATAATATATATGCTTAAAAAATCACAGTAGATGCACGTGATTTCCTAAATAAGCGAATTCCACAGGAAAATGATAGTCAGAAATCCAAGCGCTTTCGTCTTTACTCAGACATTGTCAAGGAGTTAATGAGGTACAATTGGAGAGAAAGGTCTCAGGTACAACACAAGATCAAGAATACCAGATGGTTAATTGTCAAAAGGGTAAAAATTAAAAGAGATAATCCAGGTATTATCGGATATCCAAACACAACGGTCGCAAACCTAAACAGATTGACCCTAACCGAAATTACAGTTTCTTTACAGTCCAAAACGTGTAAAAACTGAATATATTAATTTTGTTGCTTATATTTATCTACAACTTTTTTCATTATGAAAGCATCAAGTTTAAATAAACCAAGACTTAAATTTAGAACATTTCTATTATTTGACTTGATGAAACAAGATTCAATGATATTCCTTTTAACTGTGTCATTACATGGGATTAAGGCTCTTGCTTGACTCCAGTTAATAGGATGGTCTAAATCTCTCATATGTACGAATAATGCATTCGATATTTGCCCAGTTCTCACAGAATACTGATGCTGTTTGAGACGTTGTGAAAGAGATTTACCGGTTTGTCCGTAATAGACTTTATCACACTTTTTGCAAGGAATTTCATATATGCAGCCTGGAAGACCTTTAGGAGAATTTTTGATTATTAAACTCTTGACATTAATATTACTGAAAACAACATTTATGTTAAAAAGCTTTAAAATTCTAGGAATATCTAAAAACCTTTTTCTAGCTCTTTTCCATGCCACATCTACAAAAGTCCTTGGGTATTTAAGTTTCATTGCAATATCATAAATAGTTTTAATTTCAGCGTCAATAAACTGCGGGCTACAGACACGTAAAGCCCTTAGAAACATCCTAGAAAAAACAGAGAATTTAACATTTTGATGGTGATTGGAGTAGTAATGAACAAAAGAGGCAATGTTAGTTGATTTTCGAAAGACTGAATAGGTGAAATTTCTATAATTTCTATGGACAGTTACATCAAGAAAATTCAAATTACAATTGTAATTTGAATTTTCTTGATGTAACTGTCCATAGAAATTATAGAAATTTCACCTTTTCAGTCTTTCGAAAATCAACTAACATTGCCTCTTTTGTTCATTACTACTCCAATCACCATCAAAATGTTAAATTCTCTGTTTTTTCTGGGATGTTTCTAAGGGCTTTACGTGTCTGTAGCCCGCAGTTTATTGACGCTGAAATTAAAACTATTTATGATATTGCAATGAAACTTAAATACCCAAGGACTTTTGTAGATGTGGCATGGAAAAGAGCTAGAAAAACATTTTATTCAACTAATGACAAACTTGAATTTAGTAAGAATAACATTCTAAAATTACCCTATGATGAAAAGTTTTTAGATATTCCTAGAATTTTAAAGCTTTTTAACATAAATGTTGTTTTCAGTAATATTAATGTCAAGAGTTTAATAATCAAATATTCTCCTAAAGATCTTCCAAGCTGCATATATGAAATTCCTTGCAAAAAGTGTGATAAAGTCTATTACGGACAAACCGGTAAATCTCTTTCACAACGTCTCAAACAGCATCAGTATTCTGTGAGAACTGGGCAAATATCGAATGCATTATTCGTACATATGAGAGATTTAGACCATCCTGTTAACTGGAGTCAAGCAAGAGCCTTAATCCCTTGTAATGACACAGTTAAAAGGAATATCATTGAATCTTATTTCATCAAGTCAAATAATAGAAATGTTCTAAATTTAAGTCTTGGTTTATTTAAACTTGATGCTTTCATAATGAAAAAAGTTGTAGATAAATATAAGCAACAAAATTAATATATTCAGTTTTTACATGTTTTGGACTGTAAAGAAACTTTGTAATTTCGGTTAGGGTCAATCTATTTAGGTTTGTGACCGTGTGATATCCGATAATCCTGGATTATCTCTTTTGATTTTTACCCTTTTGACAATTAACCATCTGGTTTGTGTTGTACCTGAGACCTTTCTCTCCAATTGTACCTCATTAACTCCTTGACAATGTCTGAGTAAAGACGAAAGCGCTTGGATTTCTGACTATCATTTTCCTGTGGAATTCGCTTAATCATATACTATATATATATATATATATATATATATATATATATATATATATATATATAGATATATATATATATATATATAAAGGATTATGTTTTCAAATGAAGCGTGAAACCTAAGGCACCATAAAGATATAAAGGAACCGAACAGCTATGTGGGAAGAGACACCAAAATGGACGGATACTAAGCATAGAAGGCAAAATGCAATAAACCTAAGGAAGGGAGGCTGAACGAAACCTTGAGTACCTTCAAGAGCGCATGCGCCGCATATATCCTTCAAAGAGATGTGGGTTCGAGTCTAGATAAGTTTGTGCAATAAGGTGAAATAACGTACGAATGTCACGTGGAAGGTCCGTTGGTGAATAGAGATAAGAATGTGACAATGTTTTTTGAAAAGAAATATTGATAGAAGAGAATGGATGTGGCAGAAATGAGAATGTTGAGATGGATGTCGGGAGCGACAAGGGAAGACAGGATTAGAAATGAGTATATAAGAGGATCGACAAAGATAGTTGAAATATCGAAGAAAATACAGGAGGGAAACTTCGATGGTATGGACACCTGTTACGAAGAGAGGAACATCATGTTGGAAGACATACGATGGAAATGGAAGTGCGGGGTAGAAGCAAGAAGGGAAGACCAACAGAGAGATGGAGTAATTGTGTAGGGGAAGATATGTTATGGAAAGGTATTAACGAGAACGATGCACATGACAGAAATCGATGGAGACGACTCATTCACAACGGCGACCCCATAGAAAAATGGGTTAAGTTAAAGCTGAGAAAAAGAAGTACAGTATTCGAGCTATTCGACTGAATTCGAGTAAATGATTGACTAAATCAAAAGAAAAGTCATAGCTCATTCATGCACTGGTGTGCTCTTTAACAGATATCTGGTCAAGTGTTTAAATTAACAAAGATCTTTACGAAATGCAGATTCAAATTACACGTTTACTGATACAGAAATTTGCTAATTTCATTCGAATAAGAATTTGAATTTCAATCGAAACCATTCTGAGACCCACACATCGCCCCCCTTCCCCTCCTGCCCTCATTCTCCATCCCACCAACCTGGCCCCATCACCCCCCACCCCCCAAAAATAATAGGACAAGGTAAACTTTAAAATATGTACTGAGAAAAACGAAAAAAAATAACATGTTTAAACGTAACGGCTGCGCGTCTACTGGAAGTAAAAATAAATGTGCAAAAAAAAAAAAAAAAAAAAAAAAAAATAGACAAGACTTTTCCGCCTTGAACATGTCTCTGGAATCAGGCTGGCAGTTCGCCAAGCGGAAACGACGACGATGAAGTCGAAAACTCGATTTATATTCCCCGACTTCCTCCTCATCAGCCGGTTTGTGACAGCAACTAAGGGACAACGTTTCAAAGGCGCCCTTTCACAAAGGCTCCAAATGCCCTTCCACAAAGGCCCCAAATGACCTTCCACAAAGGCTCCAAATGCCCTTTCACAAAGGCCTCAAATGACCTTTCACAAAGGCTCCAAATGCCCTTTCACAAAGGCCTCAAATGACCTTTCACAAAGGCTCCAAATGCCCTTCCACAAAGGCCCCAAATGACCTTTCACAAAGGCTCCAAATGCCCTTCCACAAAGGCCCCAAATGACCTTTCACAAAGGCTCCAAATGCCCTTTCACAAAGGCCTCAAATGATCTTTCACAAAGGCTCCAAATGCTTTTTCACAAAGGCTTGAAATGCCCTTTCACGAAGACTCCAAATGCCTTTTTACAAAGCTCGAAATGCCCTTTCACAGAAGCTCCAAATACCTTTTTACAAAGGCTCGAAATACCATTTCACAAAGGCTACACTGCTTTTTCACAGAGGCTCCAAATCCCCTTCCACAAGGGCTAGCAAT
>NC_061100.1:110637878-110647878 GCF_015104395.2 Macrobrachium nipponense | reverse complement strand
AACTCTGGTGTCAGGGAAGATTTACGAATTAACGAAGCGTTTTTATCTCTCTAGATAATGTTCCAAATATCGTATCTCTCCATAATCGAACTTTACCTTCAGACAGATGAAAACGACGATGGTATTAATTTTGTTTTCATTAAAAGCTTATTTATAATATCATCTCCGACCTTACTTGTCCTTCGGCATAAATTGCAAGTTCTTATCCTTAGTGTCTGTTAATTGAGCCTCTATTCATTAATGCATTGAACGACGTCGTAATTATCTTAATCTCTTCTTGAGCACTTTAAAACAATGAATAGCATCCATCCCTGTTAATATAACGGTATGATATGCCAAAGAAGGCGACATACGCGATGTAATTTTGGAACGTAAGAACAAAGAAGAGGAGGAGGAGGTGGAGGGGAAGGGGGGGGGGGGGACTGGTAAGAGGAGGATGCGTGAGGAAGAAAGAAGAGGGAGGCGGGAAACAGATAGCGGACAAATGAAAGCGATTGTAGGAAAATAAATGAAAGAGAAAGTAGGACAGAATTAAATAGAAAGTAGGAAACCAAATGAAAGAGGAAGTATGAAAACAAATGAAACAGAAAGCAGGAATAATGAAAGCGAGTGTAGAAGAACAAATGAAACAGAAAGCGGGAATAATGAAAGAAAAAGTAGAAAAGCAAATGAAACAGATAGTACGAAAACAAAAACGACTGAAGGAGAAAGTAGGAATACAAATGAAAGAGAAAGTAGCAAAACAAATGGAAGAGAAAGTACTATATAAAAAAAAACGAATGGGCAAGTAGAAAAACAAATGCGAGAGGAAGTAGGAGAATGAAACAGAAAGCATTAAAAAAAGTGAGGAAGAAAGTAGGTCAAAATAAATAAGAAAGTATGTGAGCAAACGGAAGAGAAAATAAGGATACGAACAAAACATTGCGAACATTTCCAATAATCTGACTGTTCAGGGTGACCGAATCAACTTGTGGAAAAAATAGAAAGCGTAGAAAGCGGTATTTTTCGAAAGCGACACTCGAGACTCTCAATCATTTTCTTCCATAAAGGAAAAACAGTTTAATAAAAACCTGTATTGACTTAATTTGGAAATCTTCCGGGAAAGATTCAGGATTAAAGGAAGTGATTTGAAATGGATGTTTTTTTCTTTTAATCATCAGGTACCAAGAAATTTAGGAGAGAGAGAGAGAGAGAGAGAGAGAGAGAGAGATACTAGTCACTTGGATATATGATAAAATGGTTACTACCATAAAGAGAGAGAGAGAGAGAGAGAGAGAGAGAGAGAGAGAGAGAGAGATACTAGTCACTTGGATTATATAATAAAATGCTTCCTACCAATGAAAGAGAGAGGTTCCACCGCATCTTAAAAGAAAGAAACCCCCCCGCCCACCACCCCAAACGCCGCGCCCTAACCCCCAACCCCCATAACCCTTCACTGGGAATCCTTGTTAAGTGAATTCAGAGTTAAAACATCACGGTGACAGACGGCGCTAAAAGGATTTAATGTGAGAGAGAGAGAAGACATCACTTTCACGGGAGGGATTTACGTCTTCCATTCATCTGAATCGGGGGGTAATTCTTGTTTTCCTTTTATGCCATTGTTTCCATGGAGGTCTTCAGGCTTTTGCCGGGTTTCAATCAAATTCAAAAGGTGCATTAGAAATGAAACTCGGTAATAAAAACGCTCAAATAATAATGCATAAAGATGGAACATTCCACAAAGGACATGAGAATATATTCAAGTCTTCATTTCTCGATATAATGTGGTTCGGATTCCACAATAAACTGTAGGTCCCGTTGCTAGGTGACCAACTGGTTCCTAGCCACGTCAAAATATCTATTCCTTCGGGCCAGTCGTAGGAGAGCTGTTAATCAGCTCAGTGGTCTTGTTAAAAACTAGGATATACTTAAGTTCTTCAAGTCTTCACAGGATAGAACAACTGTGAGTGACGAATGAAAAATAATAGGAAACTGCAAATGAATGGGAAGAGAGAAACGTGAAGAATAATGCGAATATATAACAAGATATTTTTCCTTTCATGATTAAACTGAGTTGCCAAACTATATCCATGTTGTTTTTACATCCGCTGACCACAGGAAGAAAATAAATAATGTAAGAATACAAATCCAATTACAGAACGAAAGAAACCCTGGGTCTGTCGATCTGATAGATTACCGTCTTTATATATATATGTATTATATATATATATATATATATATATAATATATATATATATATATTATATATATATATATATATATATATATATATATATATATATATATATATATATATATATATAATATATATATATATATACATATATCAGTTCCGTGTCATGGGCAAATTCGTAATCTTATCTCTTTCTAAAATAGCACCACGAACGAGCAAAGACAAAGAGCTCTCTCTCTCTCTCTCTCTCTCTCTCTCTCTCTCTCTCTCTCTCAAATCATAATGAATCCTGCAAAGGAAACAGGTGCCCAGAGAGAGAAGGTAAAGCAACATAAAGATTTCCCAGATCCGTTACAATTATTCCAGGAGTCGAGATTCATGGAAATACATTTCCAGGTATTAAAGAGGGGTTGTGGGATATGATTTAGAGGAAACGCATTCATTCTAAGAAGTGCGATTGATGACTTGCGTGAAGCATAAAGAAACCTTTAGCGAGAATAAGAGCTCTGCAATTCACAAGATCTGAAAAGGGAAACGAAATCTTGCAAGGTCAGGGGTGACCTTTTCCTGCGCATGCTTTATCGCTGAAATGAAAGATTTTACTAAAATTTCAGCTCTACTAAGAGTTACGCACGAATAATCACCGCAAACGAAGACAGCCAACGACTCAAACATTTTTGCTTAAATTTATTTTGTTTTATTTTATTTTCACAGACATATGAACACCTCATGTATTTCTATATAAGTAATTTATAACACTGAAAAGAATTGCAATTTAGTTTGCTATAAGTAAGTCATTCATACATTAGATTATGAATCTAATTATTTGCCGTAACCACTATGCTAAAAAACTAATTTTAACTCGATGGCATCAAATAGATTATTAAACGATTTGATTCAGTCTCCTATATTATACAGTTAATTATCGATCTTATATCAAGCGTTTGAATGAAAAATTAGAAAAATGAAATAAATGGGAGGATGATCTTATTTCATTGACTCATAAATTCTGGATTTTGATTATAAGAGTTTGGGGAGTTGAGAGACATATGATTTTTTACTTAGTCCTTGGAGATTTCAGATACACATGATTTTTTATTTAGTCCTTGGAGAGTTCGGATACACATGATTTTTTATTTAGTCCTTGGAGAGTTCGGATACACATGATTTTTTATTTAGTCCTTGGAGAGTTCGGATACACATGATTTTTTATTTAGTCCTTGGAGAGTTCGGAGACAATGTGATTTTTCATTTAGTCCTTGGAGAGTTCGGAGACACCAGATTTTTTATTTAGTCCTTGGAGAGTTCGGAGACACCAGATTTTTTATTTGGTCCTTGGAGAGTTCGGAGACACAAGATTTTTGACTTAGTCCTTGGAGAGTTTCGGAGCATGTGATGACTTAAGTCCTTGGAGAGTTCGGAGACACCAGATTTTTTTTATTTAGTCCTTGGAGAGTTCGAAGACACAGATTTTTGTATTTTGGTCCTTGGAGAGTCGGAGACACAAGATTTGTTATTTAGTTTTTCTTGTCCTTGGAGAGTTCGGAGACACAATATTTTTTATTTAATCCTTGGAAAGAGTTCGGAGACACAAGTATTTGTTCATTTACGTCCTTGGAGAGTTTCGGAAAGGACATACCAGATTTTTTATTTAGTCCTTGGCAGGAAGTTTCGGAGACACCTAAGAATTTTTTATTAAGTCCTTGGAGAGTTCGGAGACAAAAGATTTTTGACTTAGTCATTGGAGAGTTCGGAGACACAGGATTTTTTATTTAGTCCTTGGAGAGTTCGGAGACACCAGATTATTTTAGTTCTTGGAGAATTCGGAGACACAAGATTTTTTATTTAGTCCTTGGAGAGTTCGGAGACACCAGATTTTTTTTTAGTTCTTGGAGAATTCGGAGACACAAGATTTTTTATTTAGTGCTTGGAGAGTTTGGAGACACCAGATTTTTTTTTAGTCCTTGGAGAGTTCGGAGACACAAGATTTTTTATTTAGTCCTTGGAGAGTTTGGAGACACAAGATTTTTTGCTTAGTCCTTGGAAAGTTCGGATATACAAGATTTTTTACTTAGTCCCTGGAGAGTTCAGAGACACAAGATTTTTTACTTAGTCCTTGGAGAGTTCGGAGACAAAAGATTTTTGACTTAGTCCTTGGAGAGTTCGGAGACACAAGATTTTTGACTTAGTAATTGGAGAGTTCGGAGACACCAGATATTTGATTTAGTCCTTGGAGAGTTCGGAGACACCAGATTTTTGACTTAGTCCTTGGAGAGTTTGGAGACACAAGATTTTTGACTTAGTCCTTGGAGAGTTAGGAGACACAAGATTTTTTACTTAGTCCTTGGAGAGTTCAGAGACACAAGATTTTTTATTTAGTCCTTGGAGAGTTTGGAGACACAAGATTTTTTATTTACTCCTTGGAGAGTTCAGAGACACAAGATTTTTTATTTAGTCCTTGGAGAGTTCGGAGACAAAAGATTTTTGACTTAGTCCTTAGAGAGTTCGGAGACACAAGATTGTTTATTTAGTCCTTGGAATGTTCGGAGACAGAAGATTTTTTATTTAGTCCTTGGAGAGTTTGGAGACACAAGATTATTTTTTAGTTCTTGGAGAGTTCGGAGACACAAGATTTTTGATTTAGTCCTTGGAGAGTTTCGACGACCACACAAGATGTTTTTTTGTTTATTTAGTCTTGGAGTTCGGAGACCACAAGATTTTTTTATTTAGTCCTTTTTTGGAAGAGTTTCCGGAGGGACATTGTTGATTTTTTACTTGGCCTTGAGGGTTCGGAAGACACAAGATTTGTTATTTAGTCCTTGGAGAGTTCGGAGACACAAGCTTTTTTACTTAAACCTTGGAAAGTTCGTAGACAAAAGATTTTTTACTTAGTTCTTGGAGAGTTCGGAGACACAAGATGTTTGACTTAGCCCTTGGAGAGCTCGGAGACACCGTATTTTTTATTTAGTCCTTGGAGAGTTCGGACACAAAAGATTTTTGACTTAGTCCTTGAAAAGTTTGGAGACACAAGATTTTTTACTTAGTCCTTGGAGAGTTCGGAGATACAAGAGTTTTGACTTAGTCCTTGGAGAGTTCGGAGACAAAAGATTTTTGACTTAGTCCATGGAGATTTCGGAGACACAAGATTTTTTACTTAGTCCTTGGAGAGTTTGGAGACACAAGATTTTTTATTTAGTCCTTGGAGAGTTCGGAGACATGTGATTTTTTACTTAGTCCTTGGAGAGTTCGGAGACACAAGATTTTTGACTTAGTCCTTGGAGAGTTTGGAGACACAAGATTTTTTACTTAGTCCTTGGAAAGTTCGGAGACACAAGCTTTTTGACTTAGTCCTTACCTTACCTTACTTACCTTACAGTTCGTTCGGGTTGCCCCAGGTCCCTCAGTGTGAGGCGCCTCTAATGTCTACCAGAGAGTTGCTAGTACATCTTCCGGTATATTTTGCATCTTCCAATCTTGGATGGTCTGGGATGCAGTTTAGATATTTGTCGAGCTTATTCTTAAACACATCTACGCTCACTCCTGATATATTCCTCAGATGAGCTGGCAACGCATTGAATAGACGCTGCATTATCGATGCTGGTGCGTAGTGGATTAATGTTCTGTGTGCTTTCCTTATTTTTCCTGGTATAGTTTTGGGCACTATTAATCTACCTCTGCTTGCTCTTTCTGATATTTTTAGTTCCATGATATTTTCTGTTATTCCTTCTATCTGTTTCCATGCCTGAATTATCATGTAGCGTTCTCTTCTCCTTTCTAGACTATATAATTTTAAGGATTGTAGTCTTTCCCAGTAGTCTAGGTCCTTAACTTCTTCTATTCTAGCTGTAAAGGACCTTTGTACACTCTCTATTTGTGCAATATCCTTTTGATAGTATGGGTACCATATCATATTGCAATATTCAAGTGGGGACTACGAACATATGTTTTATAAAGCATAATCATGTGTTCAGTTTTCTTTTCTTGAAGATGCCGTAACAACATTCCCATTTTTGCTTTACATTTTGCCAACAGAATTGCTATTTGATCATTGCATAACATGTTCCTATTCATCATCACACCAAGGTCTTTAACTGCTTCCTTATTTGTGATTGTCTCATTATTAGGTCCCCTATATGCATATAGCTTTCCTTCTCTGTCTCCATAATTTATTGATTCAAATTTATCAGAGTTAAATACCATCCTATTTACCTCTGCCCAATCATATACTTTGTTAAGGTCTCTTTGTAGAGCGTTCCTATCTTCATCATAAGTAATTTCTCTACTTATCTTGTGTCATCAGCGAAACTACTCACTACCGAATCCTTAACATTACTGTCTATGTCTTCAATCATAATAACAAACAATATTGCAGCTAGCACCGTACCTTGTGGCACACCGGATATTACCTTGGTTTCATCCGATTTTCTCATCGTTTGCAATAACTATCTGTTTTCTGTTGTGTAAAAATTCTTTTAACCATCTTCCTACTTTATCTACGATATTGTGTTTTCTAATTTTCTTTGCTAATATATTATGGTCTACTTTGTCAAAAGCTTTTGCAAAGTCTAGATAAACCACATCTGTTTCATTTCCGCTTTTCATATTTTGAATATGTTCTCACGGTGGACTAACAGTTGGGTTTGTGTACTTTTTCCGGGTACGAAAACCGTGTTGTCCTATATTAAACAAATTATTTTTTATTAAATGTTTCATAATATTTTTCATCTTCATTACCCTTTCATACACTTTCATAATATGTGATGTTAGACTCACAGGCCTATAATACTTGCCTCTAGTCTTGATCCACTTTTGAAAGTAGGGGTGATATATGCTAATTTGTGCTCATCATAATCTTGCCTGTATCTACACTTTGTCTTAATAATATTGCAAGTGGCTTTGCGATAGAATGAACTACTTTCTTTAACAAAATAGCAGGGACTCCATCCGGCAATGCAGCAGCTCCATTTTTAATTTCATTAATTGCCTGCACAATATCAGCTTATTCATTAATTTCTATGTCAGCTAATATTCACTATTTTCGTCCCTTACTTCTATATCATTATCTTCATTATCTATTCTAGGGGTGAATTCTCTCTTATATCGTTCTGCCAGTATGTTGCAAATTTCCTTTTTTTCATTCGTTAATCTCCCTTCAATTCTCAGAGGGCCTATTTCTATTCTTCTTTTATTCATCTTCTTCGCATATGAGTATAATAGTTTGGTTTTGCTTGATATTTAATAGGGTTTTTTCTTCCAAGTCCCGTTTTTTCATTTTCTTTTGATTGTATAATCTTTTGTTCGGCATTTTCTATCTTACTTTTTTAGTTCTATAACTTTCCATGCATTTTTTCTTTTGCAAGACCTTTTTTCCACTTTCTGATTTTCTGGAACAAGATCCTTCTGTCTCTTGGTATGCATGAATGATGTTTTTACTTTTCTTCTTCGGTATATATTTTTCCACTATTTTCTCCATATTTTATATATATCTCCGTATTTACCCTTATGTCAATCACTTACGAAAATGTCTTTTATCCCAATCTTTGTTTAATTCTTCATTAATTTCTGACCATTTTATATTTTTACTGTAGAAGTTGTATTTTCCATATCCTTCCCACTTTTTCATTTCTTGCTTATCTCTATTTTCACTTGCTTTGGAATGAACTGTTTAATTCTATGACATTATGGTCTGAAATACTAGCATTATAAACTATTATTTCTTTAACATAATTCATCTCGTTCACAAATACTAGGTCTAAAGTATTTTCCTTTCTTGTTGGCAGGTGATTTATTTGTTGAATGTTGTATTCTAGTAGCATATCTAATAGCTTTTCAAAATTGCCTCTTATCTTCTGCACTACTATTACTCTCTTTTTTATATGTATAAGTACAACCACAATCTCCTATTCGTTCTTCCATTCTACGAAAGGAAAGTTGAAGTCACCAGATAGGAGAATAGTCCAGTCCTTGTGATTTCTACATATATCATCCAATTAAATTTTTCAATTATTAAGTCAAACTCTTTAGTATTAGGAGGTCTATATATTTTTTACTATGTTCATCAATTTTTCAGATTCAAATTCTACCGCTATTAGTTCACATTCTGAGTTACTATATTTCTCATATATTTTTCCTTGTTTTTTGTCTTTGCCATATAATTGCGGTTCCCCCTTGATTCCTATTTTTCTATCTGATCTATTAAGTTTGGAACCCTTTTATTTGATCATCATTCCCAGTCTCTTGGAATACCAGGTTTCACTTATATTCATTATATCTATTTTCTTTTCATTTTGGGTTAGTTCTTCTAAGTACTCTATTTTTCTTTTTGAGTTACTCGTAACTAAACCCTGCGCATTCATCACTATGATGGTTTGCGTGTTTTCTCCTTCATTTAATAATGGTAGTAATAAGGATTTTCCCATGTCTCTTTCCTGTTCTGGGTATGTTGTTCTTTTTTCATTTCCAGAAATTCTGGACATTAAAAAATCCAACTTTTCCATAAATATTTGATCTTCCTTCATCATAATTATTAATTTTGTGTCTGAATCTGCAATTTTTTTTTTCTGCCGTTTCTGCAATATCCTCTTGCATAATAAATACAGTTATTATCTCTTGAGTAGAATTTCGGAGCTGATGCTTTGAAATTTTTTGCTGACACCTCTGCATATCTCATTGGTGTTTGCTTTTCTCTTTTACCTGATATTCTTGATTTCTCTCTTTATTTGTTTCTTTCTTATTTGGATTTTATTACTTGGTTGGTTATTTATTTGATTATGATTCATGGCTACAGGGTGCATATATTTGCATTTTTTGTCGAACTTACATCCTTTCCTTCTTTAGGTTTTTTACATATTTTTTGGATGCAGATCTCGCAAATCAGCCCATATCCATCTAAGTATGCACATTTACCATATATTTCAATAGTTTTGACTATCTTAGGATGTTTGTAGTAACATATTTCTCCAAATCTGCAATTCCTCTTTTCAAAAGGTTGCAGATTTTGTCTTTCTTGTCTAGTTTTTCCTCTTTCCCGTCATTGTGTAGATCTGGGTAGAGCCTCTTCGGGATTTGCTTTTCTGTTGTCATATCCGTAAATTTATTTCTTCGTAGGTATGCTGCTTTATTGCCTCCCATATGTAGTATCAATGAGTATCTCTGCATCCATACTTTTATCTTGTCTTTGTTTTCCTTATTTTTTTCTGTCATTTCATTTTTGTTTACTTCTCTTCCGTTTTCCTCTTCTTCTTTTTCTTCTTCTTCTTCCCTCTCTCTTTCTTCTTCATCCTCAACTATTTGTATCAATCTTGATTTAATAACATTGTCTATCCATGATAGACATGTTGAACAAAAAATTCTGTATCTTTTCTCAAATCTTGTATTACCTCAGCACACTGTGGATGGGTCGGAATGTTGCATGCAGCATTTTCTGATTAGGTTTTGTGGATTGGGGGGGGGGGACTATGCTATACCAAACCTTACACAGTTTGCATGCTTTTGGCATTCTTTTCCTAATGCATCAATTAGGAGAGTTCGGAGACACCAGATTTTTATTTAGTCCTTGGAGAGTCGGGAGACACAAGATTTATTTGATGTAGTCCTTGGAGAGTTCGGGGACACAAAATTTTTGACTTAGTCCTTGGAGAGTTCGGAGACACCCTCAGGGGAGTTTTTATTTAGTCCTTGGAGAGTCGAGCACAAGATTTATGATGTAGTCCTTGGAGGGAGTTCGGAGACATGTGATTTTTTATTAGTCCTTGGAGAGTTCGGAGACACATGATTTTTTCTTTGATCCTTGGAGAGTTCGGGGACACAAGATTTTTGACTTAGTCC
>NC_061100.1:110607878-110622878 GCF_015104395.2 Macrobrachium nipponense | reverse complement strand
GATGAAACAACACTCTATGTAATAATTTTACAAAATTAAACAATCTAAGTAATAAGTTAGCAAAAGTAAACAACACTAAAAGTAATAATTTAACAAAATTAAACAACATTTTAAGTAATAACTTAACAAAATCAAACAACACTCTAAGTAATAATTTAACAAAATCAAACAACACTTTAAGTAATAATTTAACAAAATCAAACAACACTTTAAGTAATAATTTAACAAAATCACACACCACTTTAAGTAATAACTTGAGAAAATCAAAGAACACTTTAAGTAATAATTTAACAAAATGAAACACCACTCTAAGTAATAATCTTAATAATTTAACAAAATTAAACAACACTCTAATTAATAATGTAAATGATGGAAGGAGTTATGTAAAGTCAGGAGTACTTTAACTTCACGATGGCAAACACAAGGGAATCTAAGTTATGGAGCGAGTTACATTTAAGTAAAGCCAGGAGTATATTAACTTCACGATGGCAGACAATACGCGAAAATGGTGGAATGCTTCATGTAAAGTCAAGAGTACACACACTTCACGATGGTGAACACAAACGAATTTGAATGATAAAATGCGTTAAAGTAAATTCCAGTGTACGTTGACTCCCCGATCTATCAAATGGTAAACACAAGATCCTTCAAATGGTGAAATGAAAAAGAAACTCACCTCTGAGCTTGAAATTTTCGACTGTGTTCAAGATGACTTGGCCTTGTAGCGTCTCTCCGGCGTAGTACATCTCCTTCTCCAGTCGAATGTCGAATTCTCGTATATAGTCCATTGTGACCTGGACAAGAAAACAAAAAGATATGTTAGTGAGGCTGTGATATCAACGAGAGAGAGAGAGAGAGAGAGAGAGAGAGAGAGAGAGAGAGAGAGAGAGATAGATGTCGCGGGAAAAATATATAAACTACTACGAAGTGACGCTAGCTTGCAAACTATCATCCTCCAGGAACGAATAGACGTATTAGACTCAAATTTCCCGAGAGCAAAATATGATTATTACCTATGGGATTATGGATTCGGTAACTATTATTATTATTATTATTTTATTATTTATTATTATTATTATTATTATTATTATTATTATTATTATTATTATTATTATTTGTTTTTGTTTTTATAGTGTGGGATTCCAGGTTGTATCCTGTCTCCTTAGGAGTCCATGACTTATTATTATTATTATTATTATTATTATTATTATTATTATTATTATTATTATTAATTATTATATACCAATCACTTACAATCATTTGATTACCGAGCTTTAAACGTTCAGCCTTGTTTAATATAACTGTTCAAAATATAATATTTAAAACAAATTTGTAAACAAATCTATTTTACCGAAGGATTCTTGGTGAAGGGTGAGAGCAAGAGAGGAGGGACGTAAAAAAAAAATCTCACTACTTATTTTCCGGTTTAAAATAATTCTATAATCTCTCTCATGTTGTCGTATGTTATTAGGTTAAAGCGGGTGCAATGATAACAAACATTTCCATATCCAACCTTCTATTTTATATACCCTTCTCAGCTTCCATAAGTTTCTCTCTCTCTCTCTCTCTCCTCTCTCTCTCTCTCTCGCTTCTCTCTCTCTCTCTCTACTCTCTCTCTCTCTCTATATATATATATATATATATATATATGTATATGTGTATATGTAGTATATACTATATATATATATATATATATAGTATATATATATATATATATATATGTCTATATATATATGTATATATATATATATATATATATATATATATATATATATATATATATGTGTGTGTGTGTGGTGTGTGTGCATGTATGTATGTATGAATGTATGTATGTATATATATGTATGTATATTTTTTTCCCTTTTTCTTTGCAAATCAATATCATATTCAACAACTCATTAAATATATACTGACATTTGGTTTTGATGTTCTGTCCACGCACGAAAAAATATTAGCTTTTTCACCTTTTCACCTAGGAATGCGGTATCCGCAGGAGATAAGCAATGCATAAAACTACCGTTATTATCATAAATTAGTTTTTGATCGGAATGCCATGCATAACAATCTTCTAGGCGGCTTATAATAAATCAGCATTTTGTACATATTTGAAATATCCACTTTTCTTTTATTACAGAGGTTGTTGGTCCCAGGAAATTCTCATTTTCTGTTTGCCTTTATACAGACACCGAGGGTGTAATGTATTATATATATATAATATATATATATATATATATATATATATATATATATATATTATAAAATCTGTATGCATATATATATATATATATATATATACATATATATATATATATATGTGTGTGTGTGTGTGTGTGTGTGTGTGTGTGTGTGTGTGTACCCCGTTGTGTGTATATGCATTTATGTATGAGCGCGAGATCGTACTCGTTCCATAAATGGTTCGGGAAAAGTATAATATTGCATTTAATACGTATATCCTTAATATTAAAGCATATGGCATATTTGTCCTGGATACTGCTTTATCTCATAAGCCAAAAATGTTTCGTGCGGTTAAGGCAAAGAAAGACTCTTGTCGATGATAGTGAAAAATGATGCTTACTATATTTCTCTTAAAATTTACAGATTTAATAATAATAATAATAATAATAATAATAATAATAATAATAATAATAATAATAAATAATAATAATAATAATAATAATATTAATGTTAAGAAATTCACAATCTCGAGAAGAACAATCTGCGTCATACAATCTACGATTATATTGTAGAGTATATATATGTTTGTTTCACATAGTAATATACTCAACTATATAACTGTGGATTTTTATGACAATAATAAAATAATAAAAAAATAATAATAATAAATAATAATAATAATAATAATAATAATAATAATAATAATATTGCCCCAGTGCTCTGTTCTCGGTGTTGACGCAGTCCTCTATACTTAGTAGTCCTCTCCCTCCTTTCTTTCGTGTTATGTACAGTCTGTCCGTATTTGCTCTTGGGTGTAGTGCTTTGTGTATTGTCATATGCTTCCTGGTTTTCTGATCTATGCTGCGGAGTTCTGCCTTCGTCCATTCCACTATTCCTGCGCTGTATCTGATTACTGGCACTGCCCATGTGTTTATGGCTTTTATCATATTTCCGGCGTTGAGTTTTGACTTGAGAAACGCCTTGAGTCTCTGCATATATGCTTTCCTGATCGTGTCCTTCATCTCTTGGTGTTTTATATCCCCTCCTTCCATTATTCCCAGGTATTTGTATCCTGTCTCATCTATGTGTTTGATGTTGCTCCCATCTGGTAGCTTTATCCCTTCAGTTCTCGTTACTTTGCCTTTTTGCATGTTGACTAAGGCGCATTATTCTATTCCAAACTCCATCCTGATGTCCCCAGATACAATCCTTACAGTCTGGATTAGGGTATCTATTTCCTTGATGCTCTTACCATACAGCTTGATGTCGTCCCTGAACATCAGATGGTTGATTCTGTTGCCTCTTTTCTTGAGTTGGTACCCGGCATCCATCTTCTGTAGTACTTTTGTCATGGGAATAAAAAAAAAATAAGTACTACAGAAGATGGATGCCGGGTACCAACTCAAGAAAAGAGGCAACAGAATCAACCATCTGATGTTCATGGACGACATCAAGCTGTATGGTAAGAGCATCAAGGAAATAGATACCCTAATCCAGACTGTAAAGATTGTATCTGGGGACATCAGGATGGAGTTTGGAATAGAAAAATGCGCCTTAGTCAACATGCAAAAAGGCAAAGTAACGAGAACTGAAGGGATAAAGCTACCACATGGGAGCAACATCAAACACATAGATGAGACAGGATACAAATACCCGGGAATAATGGAAGGAGGGGATATAAAACACCAAGAGATGAAGGACACGATCAGGAAAGAATATATGCCGAGACTCAAGGCGATACTCAAGTCAAAACTCAACGCCGGAAACGAACCGAAATAGATAAAAGCCATAAACACATGGGCAGTGCCAGTAATCAGATACAGCGCAGGAATAGTGGAATGGACGAAGGCAGAACTCCGCAGCATAGATCAGAAAACCAGGAAACATAGGACAATACACAAAGCACTACACCCAAGAGCAAATGCGGACAGACTGTACATAACACGAAAGAAAGGAGGGAGAGGACTACTAAGTATAGAGGACTGCGTCAACACCGAGAACAGAGCACTGGGGCAATATCTGAAAACCAGTGAAGACGAGTGGCTAAAGAGTGCATGGGAAGAAGGACTAATAAAAGTAGACGAAGACCCAGAAAATATTACAGAGACAGGAGAATGACAGACAGAACAGAGGACTGGCACAACAAACCAATGCACGGACAATACATGAGACAGACTAAAGAACTAGCCAGCGATGACAATTGGCAATGGCTACAGAGGGGAGAGCTAAAGAAGGAAACTGAAGGAATGATAACAGCGGCACAAGATCAGGCCCTAAGAACCAGATATGTTCAAAGAACGATAGATGGAAATAACATCTCTCCCATATGTAGGAAGTGCAATACGAAAAATGAAACCATAAACCACATAGCAAGCGAATGCCCGGCACTTGCACAGAACCAGTACAAAAAGAGGCATGATTCAGTGGCAAAAGCCCTCCACTGGAGCCTGTGCAAGAAACTACCTTGCAGCTACCTTGCAGTAATAAGTGGTACGAGCACCAACATGAGGAAGTGATAGAAAACGATCACGCAAAGATCCTCTGGGACTATGGTATCAGGACGGATAGAGTGATACGTGCAAACAGACCAGACGTGATGTTGATTGACAAAGTCAAGAAGAAAGTATCACTCATTGATGTCGCAATACCATGGGACACCAGAGTTGAAGAGAAAAGAGAGGGAAAAAATGGATAAGTATCAAGATCTGAAAATAGAAATAAGAAGGATATGGGATATGCCAGTGGAAATCGTACCCATAATCATAGGAGCACTAGGCACGATCCCAAGATCCCTGAAAAGGAATCTAGAAAAACTAGAGGCTGAAGTAGCTCCGGGCCTCATGCAGAAGAGTGTGATCCTAGAAACGGCACACATAGTAAGAAAAGTGATGGACTCCTAAGGAGGCAGGATGCAACCCGGAACCCCACACTATAAATACCACCCAGTCGAATTGGAGGACTGTGATAGAGCAAAAAAAAAAAAAAAAAAAAAAATAAATAATAATTAAAAATAATACAATAATAATAATAATAATAATAATAATAATAATAATAATAATAATAATAATAATAATAAAAAATAATAATAATAATAATAATAATGGACGACATCAAGCTGTATGGTAAGAACATCAAGGAAAATAGATTCCCTAATCCAGACTGTAAGGATTGTATCTGGGGACATCAGGATGGAGTTTGGAATAGAAAAATGCGCCTTAGTCAACATACAAAAAGGCAAAGTAACGAGAACTGAAGGGATAAAGCTACCAGATGGGAGCAACATCAAACACATAGATGAGACAGGATACAAATACCTGGGAATAATGGAAGGAGGAGATATAAAACACCAAGAGATGAAGGACACGATCAGGAAAGAATATATGCAGAGACTCAAGGCGATACTCAAGTCAAAACTCACGCCGGAGGAAAATATGATAAAAGCATAAACACATGGGCAGTGCCAGTAATCAGATACAGCGCAGGAATAGTGGAAATGGACGAAGGCAGAACTCCGCAGCATAGATCAGAAAACCAGGAAACATATGACAATACACAAAGCACTACATCCAAGAGCAAATACGGACAGACTATACATAACACGAAAGGAAGGAGGGAGAGGACTACTAAGTATAGAGGACTGCGTCAACATCGAAAACAGAGCACTGGGCAATATCTGAAAACCAGTGAAGACGAGTGGCTAAAGAGTGCATGGGAAGAAGGACTAATAAAAGCAGACGAAGACCAGAATATACAGAGACAGGGGAAAAGACAGAAAGAACAGAGGGACTGGCACAACAAACCAATGCACGGACAATACATGAGACAGACTAAAGAACTAGCCAGCGATGACAATTGGCAATGGCTACAGAGGGGAGAGCTCAAGAAGGAAACTGAAGGAATGATAACAGCGGCACAAGATCAGGCCCTAAGAACCAGATATGTTCAAAGTACGATAGACGGAAATAACATCTCTCCCATATGTAGGAAGTGCAATACGAAAAGTGAAACCATAAACCACATAGCAAGTGAATGCCCGGCACTTGCACAGAACCAGTACAAAAAGAGGCATGATTCAGTAGCAAAAGCCCTCCACTGGAGCCTGTGCAAGAAACATCAGCTACCTTGCAGTAATAAGTGGTACGAGCACCAACCTGATGGAGTGATAGAAAACGATCAGGCAAAGATCCTCTGGGACTATGGTATCAGAACGGATAGGGTGATACGTGCAAACAGACCAGACGTGACGTTGATTGACAAGGTCAAGAAGAAAGTATCACTCATTGATGTCGCAATACCATGGGACACCAGAGTTGAAGAGAAAGAGAGGGAAAAATTGGATAAGTATCAAGATCTGAAAATAGAAATAAGAAGGATATGGGATATGCCAGTGGAAATCGTACCCATCATCATAGGAGCACTAGGCACGATCCCAAAGATCCCTGAAAAGGAATCTAGAAAAACTAGAGACTGAAGTAGCTCCAGGACTCATGCAGAAGAGTGTATCCTAGAAACGGCACACATAGTAAGAAGAGTGATGGACTCCTAAGAGGCAGGATGCAACCCGGAACCCCACACTATAAATACCACCCAGTCGAATTGGAGGACTGTGATATAAAAAAAAAAAAAAAAAAAAAAAAAAAAAAACAAAAAAAAAAAAAAAAAATTATTATTATTATTATCATTATTTTCCTTCAGTAAAGAAACCTGGAGAATCATCACAAATCACTTATCGGTAATTTTGTACCATATTTCTGATCCATTTTTGTCGGTATTCATTCATCTCTTACAAACTTTAAAGTTTTTTTTTTTTTTTTTTTTTTTTTTTTTTGTTTTTTTTTTTTTTTTTTTTTTTTTTTTTTTTTTTTTTTTTTGCTATTCATATTACCAACATGCTCCTAATAATCTACTTCCTGAATACTAATAACAAAATTAATTAAATTTTCAACCCCCTACCCTTGGGCAATAAGCGTTTATTACTTTCAAAATTTTTATCGACGGGATTAATGAAATATATTATATCGCAGCCACTTAGGACTTTTTGCACAACTAAAATTACAACGAAACCGAATTCTGAAAGTGAATAACCGTTTTGCTCTTATATTTTAACAATCAATTGTACTTTGACCAAAACATTGAAAACCACTGGTACTTAGTGTGTCTTATATGACATGAACAATTTCATATCAATACTGACTAAGACATTATCAATATCATATCAATACTGACTATGACATTATCAATTTCGTATCAATACTGACTAGACAATGACATTATCAATATCATATCAATACTGACTATAACATTATCAATTTCATATCAGTACTGACTATGACATTATCAATATCATATCAATAATGACTATGACATTATCAATTTCGTATCAATACTGACTAGATAATGACATTATCAATATCACATCAATACTGACTATAACATTATCAATTTCATATCAATACTGACTATGACATTATCAATATCCTATCAATAATGACTATGACATTATCAATATCATACCAATAATGATTATGACATTTTCAGTTTCATATCAATACTGACTATGACATCATCAATTTTATTTCAATACTGACTATGCCATTATCAATTTCATTTCAATAATGACTATGACATTATCAATATCATATCAATATTATTATTAGGTATCGCCAGAAATGAGCTAGAATTGCACTATTTCATCCGTGTACCGTCATTGTATTCTGTAGGACTCAGTATGTTACTATAATGGGAGATATGTCTGTCCGTCCGTCTGTCATTCAATCACGGCCAAACGGCTGGTCCGATGGGCATGAAACTTGGCAGGGTTAAAGTGGGGACCGCTAAGATGGTTTATAATGGGGTTTTATCTCATCCTTCCCTCACCCCTCCTGCTCCCCCCCTAATTTGCTGGCATTTTGAATATTTGTTCTCATTAGTATATAACAAACAAATGACCAAAGCATGACAAGAAAATAGTTCTAGATTTCTTAAATTGAATTAAATAAATAATTTCCATTTCACGAAAGCCAGAGAGCAAAGGAATATACCCAAATCCCTCCAGATCTCCACTTCACATGTCTAAGAGGAGCTGTTTATTTTTGTGCGTGAAAATAAAGTGAATATATATGCAAGGATTTGACAGGAGGAAACTCCATTAACTTAAGGTGCCTCCCTTGTGGGATTTTGTGCCCTCTGCTCTTTCATCCTACAAAGGTCAGTGAGTAACTTCTCTCTCTCTCTCTCTCTCTCTCTCTCTCTCTCTCTCTCTCTCTCTCTCTCTCTCACGTTTATTCGTTGCTGGAGGATGATAGTTTGCAAGCTAGCTCCAATTTGCCAGTATAATCAGTGTCACTTTGTGGTAATTTTATATGTTTCCCATGACCTCTCTCTCTCTCTCTCTCTCTTCACGTGGTATTTGAAGATATCCTCCAAAGTATACTTTCTGCTCTCTCTCTCTCTCTCTCTCTCTCTCTCTCTCTCTCTGTTCATGTAGTATTTCAAGATATCCTTCAAATTATACTCCCTTCTCTCCCCCCCCCCCCCCGCTCTCTCTCTCTCTCTCTCTCTCTCTCTCTCTCTCTCTCTCTCTCTCTCTCGGGAGAGGCTGAAAGGGTCTCCAAACTACCGCAGCAATGAATTTTTCATCGTCGGTACCTTCCCAACGTCTTCAAGTCTTGTCCTTCCAGTGATTTCCTTAGCAAAATCGAAGAGGTTGCCAAGGGCAACATCTTCGTCCCAATTCAACATTATTTGCTATAATTTTGCCGTGCTAACACTGCCCTATTTATAACTATCACTGCCCTATTTATAAATATCACTGCCCTATCTGTAACTATCACTGCCCTATTTATAACTAACACTGCCCCTAAATCTAAAATATACTGCACTATTTATAACTATCCACTGCCCTATTTATAAATATCACTGCCCTATCTGTAACTATCACTGCCCTATTTATAACTATCACTGCCCTAATCATAAATATCACTGCCCTAATTATAAATATCACTGCTTTATTTATAACTATCACTGCCCTATTTATAAATACCACTGCCCTATTTATAGCTATCACTGCCCTATTTATAAATACCACTGCCCTGTTTATAACTATCACTGCCCTATTCACAGCGGCTGTCAAGTTTTAGAAATAAATCGATCAGTGAAAAATTGTCAGACACTTCAACATTTGCCAATAATCTAATTATAAACGTTTTGGAAACCTGTAATTCAATCAACAATATATATATAATATATATATATATATATATATATATATATATATATATATATATTATATATATATATATATATAAGTACAAACAAATCCTTTGAGCCAGCCCTGTGAGATTTCATAATCAGCTCAGGTGTACTGGTAATACTAATAATAATAATAATAATAATAATAATAATAATAATAATAATAATAATAACAATATCTCAGGAATATGAAATGAATTAAACATGAATGCTTTTAGCAAAAATAAAATACGTGTTTTTACGCTGCCTTCGAAATATCAAACTTGAACGCTTTTGAGATTAGATAAGGCGACTTATCTAATCTACCCTTAGGTTGTTATATACAATATTGTCTATAATAGCTATTGTCATACACAGTATTGTCTATTATAGCTATATGTAAAAATCAGTAGAGGGATTCACAGTAATATTCTTGTTTACCTAGACGAAATATATTTGTGGAAATATTTACAAAGTTTAGAGCTTTCGTTCATCCTTCTGTGGACTTGATCATAATCTTGGTAAATATTTCCACAAACATATTTCGTCTAGATAAACAAAAGTATTACTGTGGATCCTTCTACTGATTAATTAGAAAGAAGCACGATACGGTGTTTTTATATTGCATATGTAAAAATTTTTTTCCAAATCAATGTTCGTGCAATTTACTTTTGGATCTTATTCCTATTAACAGCCTGGTGCACGGGGACACGAGTGCTGTCTGACACAAGACCAATCTACACTAACACAAGCAATAACAACAGCGAGAACTTAGTTTGCCCGGGAATAATTGCATTCGCACCGAATGCAATATATCAAACTTTAATCTAAAGATCTCGCTCAATTTGCCCTTATCAAAGTCGCTTGCGTCATGCCCAATCTGCTGGCATCGCAGTCCTTTAATCGCAGGACACGCGATGGATAAATAATTATATAAAATTAATGTAACTGTAATTCACAGTTATAACAATACATTCATTTCATTAAATGATGAAATGTTATAGAGGAAGACCAAGCGGTAAAATATGATAGCTAAAAAGGTCAGACAGGTTGCAAACCTCCACCAAGATTAACTCATATCCTGAGAAGGATAGAAAGGATTCTGATCAATTTTACCTTGAAATATTCACTGTGTAACGCCTTCAAAGAGACGACCTTTTCATGAGTAATGCTGAAAAAATATACGGGTACTTCATATTCCAAAAAATGTCACATTTTTTATACCCACAGAATGGTAATCTCTGGAAGGATCAACTAATGAATGTTTTGACTGAATTCAAAATCGTTCACCAATTTCCACCATCTCACACAGGCAGACAGACAGACAGACAGAAAGACAAACCGAGCTAGACGTATTCCTCCTTTGGCCGAGGTAAGGAAGCCGAGTGATTCGGCAGAAAAAGCTAAGAATAATTCAAGACTGTCACGATTTGTTGTTACATCTCCTTCCCTCATTTCATTAGCTTGGTATGCACGAGTCGAAACGACTTGTTTTCGTTCTTAGCAACATGTTTTCTTTTCAGAAACATAAATAGAACGCAATAGACAGCTGGATGTCAACAGGAAAATAAGGAAATTATACAAATATTTCCCAGATTCATTGTGAAGACGTGGAGGATGAAACTTTCTTTTTATTGAAGATAGTAAATTTCATATTGCAATGTTATCTTGAACATCATGTCAATTGGATTATTAAGAAAATAAGGATGCTTCCTGGATTGACTGCACAGACTAAAAGAGTGGAAACCACTTTTGAATAAACTATTTTCAAGTTCATATTGCAATTTCATAACGAATATCATAAAACAAAATCCTACTTGATTAAAAGTTGACGAAACAGGCAATCACTGACGCGTGAATTTTCCAGCTCAGTTACATGCTAAAACTTACTTGAATTGAAACAGTGTCTGTTTCAGTGTCTGCAGTGAATCACTTTGACTACTACATTAATATAACGTATCACTTCTGTCATACAATTACTGTATGATTAATTAAGAAGCCTTATTTCTGTGCAATCAAAATTACTTGTCAGCACAACTTGCAACATCGAACATTTCATTATTCATGTACTCCCACAGGACGTATTTGTACGAATTCTTAAAAAACAAAGGATACAACTGGAATTCATTGTTATATGCTACATATCTATCTGAATACAAAAGGGAATGACATATTCAGAGTCGTCAACTAAATTCAATAAGATTTAAGAGTTCCTTTGATCTGCAGCATAAATATTTTATGGGCTCTCGATCAATCTGATAAGCTTTGAAAATCTCGACTACTTCGAAGGACTTTGAAACATATCCAATGTTTTCTAATTTTTTTTTTAGAGTACATGAGTGACTGACTGTCTTTTGCTGAAGTTTCACCAGAAATGGCAGAGATAATATATCCGTGTCTTATCAAGATATTTCATTTAAATGATAATGTTTTGCAATTGCCAGACTTCAACCTTGTCTGCACATGAAACTTTGAGCAAGTCACTTACAATATCAGGAAAAAATGATTTAAAATAACTTTAAAACTGCTGGAAAAAAATAATTGAAATAATCTTATAACTGCTGGAAAAATTACAATAGTCTTTAGACTGCTGGAAAGAATTATCTAAAATAATCTTAAAACTGATGGAAAAAGTACCTGAAATAATCTCAAAACTGCTGGAAACATTTATTTAAAATAATATTAAAACTGCTGGAAAAAATTAATTAAAATAATCTTGAAATTGCTGGAAAAAATGATTTAAAATAGCCTTAAAACTGCTGGAAAAATTAATTAAAGTCATCTTAAAACTGCTGGAAAAATTAATTTAAATAATCTTAAAACTGCTGGAAAAATTATTGAAAATAATCTTAAAACTGCTGGAAAAAGTACCTAAAATAATCTTAAAAATGCTGGAAAAAAAAAATTAAATAATCTTAAAACTGCTGGAAAAAAATATTTAAAATAATCTTAAAACTGCTGGAAGCAATTATTTAAAATAGTATTTAAACTACTGGGAAAGAATATTTTAAATAATCTTAAAACTGCTGAAAAACATATTTAAAATAACCTTGAAACTGCTGGAAAAAATTACTCATAATAATCTTAAAACGGCTGGAAAAAGTATCTAAAATAATCTTAAAACTGCTGGAAAAAGTATCTAAAGTAATCCTAAAGCTGCTGGAAAAAAAGTATTTAAAACAACCTTAAAACTGCTGGAAAAATATCTAAAATAATCTTGAAACTGCTGGAAGAAAATCATTTAAAATAATCTTAAAACTGCTGGAAATAATTCTTTACAATAACCTTAAAATTGCTTGAAAAAATTCCTTAAAATAATCTTAAAACTGCAAAAAACAATTATTTAAAATAATCTTAAAACTGCTGGGAAAAATAAACTAAAATAATCTTAAAACTGCTGGACTTTACTCTGCAATCAGCAACGAGAATAACGGAACAAATTCTCCCTCAACCTATAAGAAAAGCTCAACGTAATTCCTTGTTTATCCTAAGGAGCAAAACGGATGTCCACTACTTCGAATTATATACACACTGCACAAAATGGCAGAATTTGCGTGAATTATTACAGGTTTGTCAACTGGTAAATTCATATGAATTCAAATCAAGTTCATTTCCCCAGAAACTTGCCATTTCAGATATCACTCCAATGTATTCATTCATCCAGGACGCAAACGCATACATGAGCATTTTCTCATGATTCTTTTTACACCGAAAAGCAAAACCTTCATATCCAGAAAAGAAAGTATGATGCATTACGTTAATGCGCTTTCACATCATGGTTCTCTTACGTACAGATACGCAAATTTATATAATTTAAAGAATATGAATTGCATAAGGTATTATCCTGGTTATAGTAGATTCACATCAACCGTGCATCTGCTGTCTAGGCCAGTCCCTTACGAAGCTCTTGATTGGCTGTTGATAAGACAATCACACGGCTGGAAACTCTCAGTCTCTCGAGAGTTCACGTAGGCAGGATGCATGTTAAACCTCTCGTAGGAATACGTCTTTCAAAAGTATCCCTCAGAAGAGGTGGAACATACATCCTGCCTGTGTGAACTTTCGAGAGAGATTGAGAGTTTCCAGCCCTGTGATTGGCTTATCAACGGCCAATCAGGAGCGTCGTAAGGGACTGGTCTAGACAGCAGATGCACGGTTGATGTGAATCTACTATAGTAATATCCATTTAAAGGCTGGAAATACTTAAGGAATTATAATACCTTTATTCAGTAGGGTTTTCTTCTACTTTCTACATCAATGAAGTGCTTCACGTTCTTGTAAGATTTAATCCTTATGTATGTTTAAATTTCGACTTAAAAACTTAATATGTTCGTGAATAACCTATATAGGGATATTCTGATTCTCTGGTAACATTCAGTGGCTCTGTTTAATAGTGTTTATCTAGTGATGTAAATTTTATTCATTCCCTTTTGATTCTGCGTGCCTTGGTTTGCATGTCTTTATAACACTATGCATAATAGAGAATGAGTTTTTTTTTCTGGATCTAAATCATAATTTTGTTTGGAAAATTATGTAACGAACAAAATGGCATCCATTATCCTACAGTTCATATGTTTTTAAGAATTTATGTTAATACTGTGTATACTGTGTAATCCAAAGTGAAGTTGACCACCTTGTTTCTATACATTATCAGTAAGTTTCTCGTATGTAATTTATATAAAAAAAAGCACAAAAATGTTATTCAATTTAATCACGTGAAAATCTTTTTGGGTAATGCTTTAAAGCTGCACGGTACAGAATCGAGCAATAAACCCGCTTCTGGGAAAAATTAAACCTCAATATTCTGACCGCAGGCTAATCGCAAGTTCAGATCGGAATACTGAATCTTTTCCCCTACATAAACTTTTTTATGTTTATTTTTTTTAATCCAGTGAGCCTCATATTGCGTCAGGCTGACGTCATAGGTATTTTTCTTGATTTAGTATTGACGTAACCTGGGGAGATAAAGTGTAAACAAATTGAGTGATGGTACATATTAACTTCGAGTCATACACCAGATGGAAAATTTAAATGCGTAAATACTGTTTCAATTACTGATGAATGATTTTTTTAGCTGCTAAAGAAAGATAAATTGACAAATAAAAATGGTAAGATATAGAGAGCCTCAAAAATAATAATAATAATAATAATAACAATAATAATAATAAAAATAATAATAATCTTACTTTAATGGGCATAATGTCTGTCTGTCCGTCTGTCATTCAATCACGGCCAAACGGCTGGTCAGATGTGCATGAAACTTAACAGGGTTACAGTGGACACATCTAAGATGATTTATAATGGGGTTTCATTCTACCTGCCCCCCACCCCCCACCCCTCCGATAAGGGTGGGGGCGAGAAGGGATTTCCTGAAACGAGGCAGGTTCTGTCCGTAGACTTTATTATTTTACTACTTTTCATACATAATTTCTATATAGATATGTTTGCTAGTAATAATAATTAGAATAAAACTGCTTGGCATAAAGGCCGTTAACTGATATTCTGTAATCAGAGGAAAAATTCCGACTTTCGCCATTTTCATGCTAGGCAATATACGACCCTAATTGTTAATAGCACAAATAATATGCCATAAGG
>NC_061100.1:110600378-110605378 GCF_015104395.2 Macrobrachium nipponense | reverse complement strand
ATAAAATTGTATAAAATATGCTGTCTAAAAAATGTTGTCAAAAAACCTTAATGCTAAAAAAATTGTGTAATAATGTGTATATATTATGTGTAATAAAATGTGTAAAATTGTGTAAAAAATTGTCTAAAAATGTAAAAAGAAAATTGTGTAAAATGTGCTGTCTAAAAAGGTTGAGTAAAAAACTTTTATGCTACAAAAATTGTGTAAAAATGTTTATAAACTGATGTGTCAAAATGTTGTGTAAAATTGTGTAAAAAATTGTCTAAAAATGTGAAAATAAAATTGTGTAAAGTATGCTGTCTAAAAAATGTTGAGTCAAAAAACCTTTATGCTAAAAGAATTGTGTAATAATGTGTATAAATTATGTGTGATAAAATGTTGTGTAAAATTGTGTAAAAAATTGTCTAAACATGTAAAAAAATCGTGTAAAATATGCGGTCTAAAATTTGATGAGTAAAAAAACTTTTCTGCTAAAAAAAGTGTGTAAAAATGTGTAGAAACTGATATATATCATAAAATGTTGAGTACAATTTTGTAAAAAAAAATTGTGTAAAAATGTAAAAATAAAATTGTGTAAAGTATGCTGTCTAAAAAATGTTGAGTCAAACAACCTTTATGCTAAAAGATAGTGTAATAATGTGTATAAACATTATTACACAAATATGTGTAATAATGTTTATACAAATATGTGTTATAAAATGTGTAAAATTGTGTGAAAAAAAATGACTTAACATGTAAAAAATTGGTGTAAAGTATGTGGTCTGAAAAATGTTGTTAAAAAACTTTTATGCTCAAAATATTGTGTAAAAATGTGTATAAACTGATATGTGTAATAAAATATTGTGTAAAATTGTGTGAAAAATTGTCTAAAATTGTATAAAAATTGTGTAAAATATGCTGTTTAAAAAATGTTGAGTAAAAATTTTATGCTAAAGAAAATTGTGTAAAAATGTGTTTAAACTGATATGTGTAATAAAATGTTTTGTAAAATTGTGTAAAAATTTTCTAAAAGTCTAAAGGAATTGTGTAAAATATGCTGTCTGAAATAGTTGAGTCAAAAAACTTATGGTAAAAAAATTGTGTAATAATGTGTATAAACAATGTATAATAAAATGTTGTGTAAAATTTTGTTTATCTAAAATGTATGTATAGTGTAAATAAAAATGTGTATAAACTATTAAACAGACTTTTGACTAAAATTGAAGAATGTGCATAAAACATTTCAGAATCTTCTGTCACGTCGAATTTTTCTCTTCTTCAGCTTCGCAATTCAAAACGACTTATTTTTCAACTTAATAAAGAATATTATTCTTTCTAACGGCCATAGTCTTGGTTTAGTTTACGTTACAACCGTCATTGAAGGCGAGATTGCTGTTGTTAATCATAGTTGGTGATTTTAAAAAAAAATTTAAAATAAAAAATAAAAAGATCAGAGAATTATTTTATTTTTTATTTATTTTATTTTTTATTTATTTATTGTTTATTTGTTAGATGTTTTTTTCAATCATTTTTTTCCTCAAAATGTATTTTATAACAGAATTACTATTGCTTTATCTTTTAGGTTTCTAGTTCTAGCCTAATGTATGTACTTGCCATTTTTTTTCATATCAAAATAAATAGTTGCAGCGCAGTTATGCTTAAGTTTTTATCAACCTCCGAACCATATTTTTCAATTTGTTTGATTTCAAATTAAAAACACCAAAGCAATAAAATTTTTTTTATAAATCATTATTTCTTTTCATGAAAAAATCAATTACTTAATCACTTGATTAAATAAGTTTGAGTTAATCAATGAAAACCCTGTCGTTAATACATGATTTATCAAATGAAAATTTGAATAGTCATATAACGATTCCTGTTACACTACTTTTTACCAATGCAGAGACTATATAACATTTACAACAATAAATGTAAGAAGAGAGAGAGAGAGAGAGAGAGAGAGAGAGAGAGAGAGAGAGAGAGAGAGAGAGAGAGAGAGAGAGAGAGAGAGAGAGTTTACTTACGAGTAACAGGTGCCAAATAATCAAACATCTAAACGAAACTTCGTGGAAAACAAGTAATATAATTTCGTATCAAGAGTCTATTCATTCATATACATGAAGTAATGCATACGCATGAAGATATATATACACACTTACTTTTACACTGAATCTTCATTCAGCCATACAATTATCAAAATTCCTAAAAGGAAATTGGCATTTAAAATTATAAAACAAATATACTTTTTAAAAAGATCAAAATTTGCGAAAGGGTAATCCTTCTTAAAAAAAAAGACCTTTGGTATTTGAAATAAACTCTTCTCTAAGTATAAGGAAGTCAAGATTATTTATTACTTTGCTCGTCCATTAACGTCAAGGGTGGGGAGAAAAATACCGTCAAAAAATAAATAAAGAAATAATGAAAAATAAAAATGAAAAAATTACTGTTCTTCTTCAAATAAGTCACTTGTAATTCGTCTATGTCCAGTTTCTAAAGGATCACGGAACTGTTTCCAACCTAGAAATACTATAATTACAGCTGCATGGAAGACTATACTTGGTAGATCCCAGTATTTTCTATTTTTTTACTGACCACACTTTCCCCCGTGAAAGTGTTCAAGTTACGATCAGCTTTCTAATACCTGGAGAACCCTGACCCTTTTTCCAATGCTAGGGAAAACATCCACATACGACAGTGCCGTTGCTAATACGCTGTTAGCTGTTAGGTCAAGTTGTAGACATGTGATAGAAAAAAAACTACAAAGGGTAAATGGAATAATGCGATCGGTAATTAAGAGAATGAATCAAAATCAAACGAAATAAAAATAATAAATTCAAAAATAGTGATAACATGGGATAAAAACTACAAAAGGAGGATGTTGAATATGGAATTTAGGAAGCAACCGAAAATGAGAACAGAAAATATAAAGTAACTGAAAATATAAAGTAACTAAAAATGAAGAAAAAAGGCGAACAAATAGACAATATAACACTAAATGAAAAAATATTGATAATAGAGAATAACAACCCTCCCCCAAAAAAAGAAACCGACAAGACATGACAATGTTGAAAGACATCTCTGAAAATATAAAGTGACTAAAATGAAAAAGGCCAGCGAAAAAAAAACAATAAATAAACGCATAAATTAAACAGATATACCCAAACCCCCAAAAAGAGAAACCGACAAGAAATGACAATGTTGAAAGACATCTCTGAAAATTTAAAGTAATTAAATGAAAAAGGCCAGCGAACACAAATAAATAGATAGATAAATACACAAATAAAATAGATAAAAAAAATAAACTGAAATGACGCAAAATAATATTAATGGAACAAAAGGGCTTATCGATTTGACGAGAGGGACAAACGTCTTCCCGCTCCCCACCCCCCCCCCCCCCCCCCCCCCCCCCCCCCCACCCCCACCCCCAATCCCGGGTCTGCTGAGTCATTTGGCCTTGAGGCAGACAGAGACTTCCAGGACGAGCTTCCAGATTAAGTAATCGAAGAAGACTACAAATAATTCGGAGCGTAAAAGGAGACGGGGCACTGTGTGATTCATCGATTACCCGCTCAGTGTCGTTATTATTATTATTATTATTATTATTATTATTATTATTATTATTATTATTATTACTGAAACAAATCCACAGTTATGCAAATGTAGCTAAGTTATATTCTAAAATATATTCGTACAGCACATGACTGTGGGTTGTTGATAATAATAATAATAATAATAATAATAATAATAATAATAATAATAATAATAATAATAATAATGATAATAATAATAATAATAATAATAATTACTATTATTTTGGAAGAAGACCATCTTTTAAACAAATTCTGTTGAATAAAATGGCAGAATTCAGCGAATTAATTTTATATATATATATATATCATCTTTTCTATTTTCCTTATTACTCGCTTTTCTGGCTCAGCGATAACTCGCAATAATTGGACCAATATTATTATTATTATTATTATTATTATTATTATTATTATTATTATTAAAATAAAAAAATGCTGTTTGTAGGGCATTTAGCTTTTAGAGAGTTTTCTCTAATCTATTATATATATTATATATATATATATATATATATATATATATATATATGTGTGTGTGTGTGTGTGTGTGTGTGTGTGTGTGTGTGTGTGTGTGTGTGTGTGCTCTAAAAGAGGGACTCCTTCCGTATTATTATTTTAATTATTATTATATCATTATATCCGAGTGGATCTAGTTTGTCCTCCCCGGGTGACAGTAGAGGAGACATGACATTGCCACCCACCCCTGCAAACGGATTTATCCGCCCCGGGTAGGGCATTGTAGGTAGGGGGAATAGGAGGTTATGGGAGACATCCACCTTTCTCCTGTAAACTGTTTATCAGCCCAGGGTGAGGGCGGGGTAGGTTGGGGGGGGAGGGACAGCAACCCTGAGTTCCAGCTCGCCAATAAGCTACTTAGAAAATAATAGCATGAATCTTAAAAAAAAGTGTAGAAACAAATCCACAAGTATGTAACTCAGGGGTGTGCAACCTGCGGCCATAGGGCCGCATGTGGCCCTCAAGGGCTTTCATTGCGGCCCTTTCTCCTAAAAATAAATAAGCTATTGTGCGGCCCTCTGAGAGAGAGAGAGAGAGAGAGAGAGAGAGAGAGAGCTTCGAACTGAATATTGCTTCTCCTTTTTCTGTGGATGTGTCAGCAATTCCTGAGGATGTACAGATGGAAATAATTGAGCTGCAGTGCAATGATGAACTAAGAAATACGTTTGATGATAGTTCAGTATACCAGTTTTATAAGAAGCATGTATCAGTAATAGTGAATCCAAAACTTTCTGCTCATGCACGGAAAATTATGGCAGTGTTTGGTAGCACATATGTTTGTGAGCAGCTCTTTTAAAAAATGAATCTGGTTAAAAACAAGTATAGGTCTGTACTCACTGATGAACATTTGGAATGTACCCTGCGTGTAGCCACATCATCCATACAGCCTGATATTGATGAGTTTGTGTCCCAAATGCAACA
>NC_061100.1:110587878-110595378 GCF_015104395.2 Macrobrachium nipponense | reverse complement strand
ACGTGACGTCTCTTTATGTTAATCAGATTTCGAAATGTGAATTTCGCATCAATGAAAACAGGTCTTTGAAATTTACATATAAATAATGACGACTAAACTCGTTAGTCATCGAAATGAACCACCTTTAATGTCTGCCACTGATTGCACTCAAAGCTTTATTATTATTATTTTTTTCGTAACCTTTCAATTAACAAAAACTAAGTGAAAATGACAGGATTTAATTAGCTCGATTGCCTTTAATCATAAGAAACAAATTGGTACATTTAATTCCATCGTTAATTCAGTTGATTTTTCCTTTAATATTGGTGGAAAGAGGCGCTTCATACACATCCGAACATAGTCTCTCTCTCTCTCTCTCTCTCTCTCTCTCTCTCTCTCTCTCTCTCTCTCTCTATATATATATATATATATAATCTATATATATATATATATATATATAGTGATACTATTTTGATTTCTAAACACCAAGAAAACGTATTGTAAGTTATTCTTAAAATCCCCAAAAAGTTTAAATTTGCGGGAGTTTCATTCATCTTGTCTTGAACTAGCTTATCATGCACTGTTCCATATTCTTGATATTTGTTTAATCTTCACTAAATTTACTCTCGGACTCTCTTATGTACACGTTCATTCTCTCTCCCTAGTTTCTGCAGTTTCTCCTCACTACCCAAATCAGTACTGCTTCATTTGCAAACACCAGCCTTTAGTTATGGGAATGAGGCTAGGAGCCGTAAAATACAGCAATAGATTTCAGAGTTAAAAAAAAAAAAAAAAATTCTTGTGACTTCTAACGTACGATGAAACAATGAAATTTTATCGTACATCTTATATGAGGTTATTATCAACTCACATATAACAAGTTCACTGGATGCATCGAAATATATAAAATATTATTAAACTAATATTATTTTCTTTTTAAAGAAAGCTATAATCTTGCTTTCATGGGACATAAGCCAATATTAATGATAACGGTGAACACTGTCGCCAGATATTACTGTATCATCTGTTAACACCCTCAGCTGTTCCTTAGACCAATCACAACCTACTTCACTCTCCCACAAACTTATAAATGGTTTTTGCCCTTTCTCTGGCTAATTTTAGCATAATAACAAAAACAATATTGATTGTCCATGAATAGATACCACACCTATATCTAAGACCCACTTCTGCAAAAACCCAAATACTTTATCATCTACGAATCTCTCTCTCTCTCTCTCTCTCTCTCTCTCTCTCTCTCTCTCTCTCTCTCTCTCTCTCTCTCTCTCTCTCTCAAACTTCTAATTACTCAGGATGCTTTACCTTGCACACGACACTTCCAATATATCAATTTTTATTATAAAGTCCATGTATACAAGATATAGCTTTTTCCTTTGCTATCACATCACAGTACTGTCTCTTCATTAAATTCTGAGCTATATATTTTACCCATATCCAGACCTATATTAATATGTCCCCTATCACACAGTCTGTGAGGTATTGTGAATGACATTATGCCTAGAAATGTTTTGTAATCTCCTCTGAAAATGTCCATCTCAATCATGGAAGCAGTTATTTTCCTCCTTCATGTCTAGGGAACATTTTTCTTTTCATTCCGACATACCTTCCACACCCTGAACGTTTTATAGTGTGGATCAAACATCAATATAACATTTTTGTCTCCAGTTCTTCCTCAAGCCAATTCCTATGATAATACAAGGGATTCAGGTCTCTCTCTCTCTCTCTCTCTCTCTCTCTCTCTCTCTCTCTCTCTCTCTCTCTCTTTGAACGAGGTCCCCCCCCAACCCCCCCCGATATGACCTGATTTCTAGATTACAGATGGGAGAGGGGGCCGGGGCAGGACACCCCACGGAAATTTTCCATTTCAAAGGGAACCCAACAGAATTAAAGGGTTTCATGGGTCCGAGGTTGGTGTCTCCTCCTTTTGAACTTGGTCCTTTTTTGGGGGGAGATGCGGACGTGGAAAATATTCATGACATTCTTCAAAAAAAACTTTGGGTCAGGTTAATGAGGTTCTCGTCAAATAACCACGGGGCTTATTATCTCTCAGAGTGAAATACAAAGTTCCTTTTGATGTAACATGAAATTCATTACGGGCGCTGCGTCAACGAAACTACTCATTAAAAACAGAGAACAGCCTTTGTTATCTCCGTCATACACGAACTCGTTAGGCTGGAAATTGAGTTAATAGGAGGACGAGTATGGAGATTGTTATAAAACTTCATCACAATAGCCCGTTTTTATTTCATAACGTAAAGTGTCATTACGTTAGGTAATTTATTTCTAGAAAAAATTACGCTTTCATCTGCAAATCATTCTGCAAGTATTATGGCCACTTTTTTTTTTATAAAGGGACTATTCTCAAAATCATCAATGTGTATGCCATTTAACCAATTTCAAACTAATTACCAAAAATATTAAATTCTTTTCACATTTTGATTTTGATAATTGTTTCGTGACTATTTAAAAGCCATACTATTTTGTATTGAACACCATATTCTTTGGAAGCTTGAATTTCAACTCAATGGTAATGTCTTCTGTGTCCATCTTCCATATGATTAACATAGTCCATCTGATTGATAATAATAATAATAATAATAATAATAATAATAATAATAATAATAATAATAATAATAATAATAATAATAATAATAATAATAATAATAATAATAATAATATACTGTATCTATAAGTCCACCATGGCTTCATTTCCATCAACATAAAGATTCTTTGAAAATAAGGACAATGTGTTACCAAAGAAGCAGAGGAACAGTACAAGTAAGACAAGTTCCCTCTGAAGATGTTTATTAATGAGGAGGAAAATCAAAGACGAAAGAATATAACCTTGATAAACACATAGAAACAAGGAATTTGACGTCAAAAGAGAAACAGACGAGAAACACGTAAAATGTTGGACAAATAAAAAAAAGTACTATGGCTCAACGGGTCTGTTTTCTGCGATCTATATCATTATTTCAGGTAAGGCACAGTACTATCCAGATAGGAGGAAGTACTTGAATACAAACATAAACGTGATGTTTTCCAAGATTTTGATTCGTCAAGTATAGTAGCAAGAATCGTCAAGTATAGTAAGAAAAAAGATTCCTGAATCGGGGTAAAGATGAAGGAATTCAGCTCTAAACCAGAGATAATCTACTCCTGTATAAAAATTTTCATTCACTGTTATTCATATACGTCCCCCAATTTATAACTTTAAAGAACAGTGGAAGCCTTGTGACGCGCACAGTGTATAAAAAATTAATTATAAGTTGAAAATTGAAAAAGAAAGCATTAAGTGACCAGACTATAAAACACTACTGGGATTCCAATACGTGGCAATGCAACACTAAACAGAAAAATGAAATATGAATTTTCTAATGCTGTGAAATACTATATCTTTAAAAAATCTGAAAACATAAATATCGCTTCTAATAGAAACATCAAAGTGTAGAGAAACCATTTTGAATCATTCTAGAAAGAAAGATCAAACGACCTAGGAGTCTGGTAGTGACAAATTCAACATTCCTCGATCAAAATCGCGTCTGAGATCAAACCAGGGGCTGTCGATATGATACGCCAACCATTGTTCTACGTTATGTGCAAAACCACAAATAAGAAAATTCCTGGGTTTTCGCTATTATTAATTTCAGTAAAAAAAAGTAAAAGAAAAGGAACGAATCCATTATTAATGAGGCGAATGATAAAAGTAATGGAATCCACTGATTCTTCTCCCGGATTCCCCACTTGTAAGAGAAGTTTAGTTAGCAATTCAGCCTTTTTCTGAGAAAGAGGACATCGCCATTCAACTCGTGGCGGGGAGATCAAAGCGCGATCAGAAAAGGGGGAAAGACTTTGATCGAAGAGTATTAAAAGAATTAATTCTTCAAGGGATGAAGAGGTGATGTATGAATGGTGAAACAAACGTGAAGACATAAAGGAACTGATTAAACATAAAAAAGTAACATTGATAGGATGAAATAGTCCAATATATCATATACCATTTCAGATTAACTGGAAGGGTAATAATAAGTAAAAAAAGGCTTGAGGAAACGTTAAAGAATGTAGATTTGATGAGAGAATTGGATGATGACAATAAACATGATTATCAACTTCAGAAATCTTTAAATAAAAATTAAATAACGATAAAAGGCATTTCCTTCTGGAGTAAAAAAAAAAAGTATTACTATGCTGACTGAATGGTAGGAAAGTCAATTTAAATAAAAAAACAGAAACAAAAAAACAAGGCGTGAGCCGACCTACCGCTTACATTATATTCCTAGCTTTTAAAGTAAATTAAGTTGTGCTAAAATCTATGGTCAAATAAAGCATTGTTTCACCGACGAAAATTTAAATAAATACGTTATTTTTTATTGTCAATATTTTTTCTGTACCGCTTAACATGCACATTATTTATTTTTTACATTTTCATTCTAATAAATCAATCATAAATATCCTATCATAGAATTTCTGTATCTTTGACTCGACGCGAAACACTTTTTTCAGACCTTTTTAGGCTTTACCACAGACCTTTCCTACCCCCCAACAAGAACGACAACAACAACAAAGTAGTCTGTAGGCTTACTCCCCGAGTATGCGAAAATACTGATCCTTTAATGGGAAGCGAGTAAAGTTGCTTCGTTACCGAATAAGATAAAAACAAGTTGGAATGCCATTCCCAATTATCATTCCAAATTAACTTCATGTGTACATAAGCGGTACATTTAAATAGGGGCTCTTTATACACCCATTCTCTAGGATTGGACGCCAGAAGTTATTTTAATTACACAAAGACATCTCCACTTACAATAAACTCAGACATAACAATGAACTCTAATGTCCTCTAATTAAAACTTTCTCGCGAGAACGCCGAGAGAGCAACTTAAACTGAATTTAGAAACAAAAAAGTGAAAGTAGAAATCACTAGACTCGACTACGTCTGTTTTGTGAGTTCTGTAAAGACAAACGCTTGCTAGACGTGATTGTAATTTGAGCTCGGGAACTGTTTTACATTTCGCTCTGAGTCAAAGGCGCGTCTCTGGGTTCATTGGACGCAGTGTCTAGTTTTTGGGACACAGTGATGTCGTCATACTGAGCATTTTCTTACATTTCTTTTTATTTAATCTACATAACATTTAAGTATTGGTTTAATTCTTCTGTCAATTTGTTAGGTTTTGCATCAAGTTTTAGTTCTCTGTAGAAGGGAACCACTGAGATGGTTATTTGTCTGTCCGTCCGCACTTTTTCTGTCCGACCTCAGATCTGCAAAAATACTGAGGCTAGAGGGCTGCAAATTGGTATGTTGATCATCCACCCTCCAAGCATCAAAATAACAAATTGCTGGCCCGTGGCCTAAGTAGTTTTTATTTCATTTAAGGTTGAAAATAGTCTTGATCGTGCGTCTGGCACCGCTATAGAGGCCGATAATACAGGGCACCACAAGAAAAATACGGATAGTTTCAGTGTGGAAAATACCGTATGTGGTAATATTCTATTTCCCTCGAATTCGTGGTTTTTCATGATCATCACGATTCGACGACGCTTTTTTTTTTAGCATAAATTAAGCTAGAGAATATTCAGGCTGTGTTTTTTTATATTTTCTGGAGAGCTTGGACGATTAGATGGTACTTAAGTAATTAGAAGATTTTTACTGAATGGGCAAATCTTGCTTAGTAATGTTACACAAACAGCTGAGTGATTAGACGTCGAAGTCATGTTTCGTGCTAGAATGTGTAATGTTTCTGCTACTATTTGATGTCAAGATAAAGTAAGCAATGCCATCAGTAAGGGGATACAATGACAGGGGTATTAAAACCCAGCTTGTATAATGACTAGATTGTTGTTGGAATAAGAAGTAACCACTATTTGAAAACAATATATATACGTATTTATCTATCTATCTATCTATCTATCTATCGATATTATATATATACATATATATATGTACTATATATATATATATATAATATATATATATATATATATATATATATATATATATATTCGTTCTCTTGTTATTACAGCAGCTTGCTCTTTAATATCCTTATCATTGTATCACCTTACTGATGTCGTTACTTACTTATCTTGACATCAAGTAGTAGCGGAAACATTGCACATTCTAGCACTGTACAACTGTTATCCTTCTCTATATATTTACGTAGTATACTACAGAGAAGGTAGTGAAATATGGATAACGATCCCGTAGAGTCCAACAAACGTTTTCTGGCCGATGGATCCTGGAGCCGCAGTTCGGAGTATTCCTTTCGGTACGAATATGGAGACAAAGAACTAGTGCTTCGGACGGTAGCAATGCTGTACTGTCATTATTCATTAGGGAATGATTATATTGGACCGGGCGAGAATTTTACGGGTTATTCCACTTATTTCTCTACCTTATCTATTGCAAAGAGAATAAAACTGCTGGATGTAAGCTGCTGATGTATTTCTCTCTACAGAACTATGAACGCTGGTCAACTGTTATTCAGTATAACGTAAAAATTACACGAAAAATGAGAAGACGTCAGTTAATTAACTCGTATGATGCTGCCATCCTATTTGACTGGACATCATTCAGAAAGGGTCAACTTCCTTCTATTAATAAAAGAATAATAATAATGGTAGTTAGAAATATAAAACATGGCATAGAGGTCAAACAATATGGATGTGTGCTCCACAGCTCATGTGATAGGATGTCATTGCTACCCTGAACGAAAAAAAAAGCCTCTATTGTAATCTGTAATTCTACTGTCGAAAATAGCAGAGTAGTAATTACGGATGTCAGGTCAAAAGTGAATTAGGATTCCAATCTGTCCATCCGGCACACGGCTAACATTTGAAAGACCTATTCACTCTCCATATTTGATGATCGTGACCTTTTCTTTCTCCAGACCACAGTCACTCTTCCCTGCCTCTTTTCTTTCACTTCTCCTTTTTTCATTATCAGTCCTGTCCATTTCACCTACTTCATAATCCTTACCACCACACATTCGAAATTTCCTACCAAAACATGTTGTATATTACCTGTCGCAGTATCCTTTCTTTTTTACCGTAGTATTAGGGTTTGCTAATTTTAGAATGTTGCATAGAATGTCAATGTGATAACCGTTTTCTGACTAACTAAAATTTTGCCTAAAAATCTCTAAGTGTTTTCTGACTTGAGAACAGACTTAGCGCATTAGCAAACACTTTGCAATAACATATACAATGTCGCCGTGTTATTTTCTCTCTACATCAGCATGTTACAAATTAAAACCATTCCCATTACAAAATAAATCATGAGGTTCGAAAATACCAGTCCCAAAAAGGTATAAACATTTTAATATTCTACTTAGGTCGAGGCCAGGGCCATAACGGCCGAATTCGGATACGTTGTTTACCTTGGCTGCGACGTCGTTATATGTCGTGATTTTCCCAGTACCAATTACAGCCTCCCTTGCTAATACGTTAAGTACTTCGTACACCTCCAATTAGGAACGAGGCCTTTCGCTTACAGATAACTGAAAATGT
>NC_061100.1:110560378-110582878 GCF_015104395.2 Macrobrachium nipponense | reverse complement strand
CCCAAAAATTGATTGAAAACATATATATATATATATATATATATATATATATATATATATATATATATATATATGTGTGTGTGTGTGTGTGTGTATACATAATGTTATAATCTCAATATAATACAGCATGTACTATAACAAACGATATTTCCCTAAGATAAAGTAAGAAATACGCACACACACACACACACACACACACACACACACACACACTACACACACACACACACACACACACATATATATATATAATGTATATATATATAAATATATATATATATATATATAAATATATATATACATAATATGAATGTGTGTGTGAATTTTTATTACACGCAAGCGTCTACGCATAAACAGCTTAATAATTTCCACGGTTTAGTGAATTCGATATTAAACGATAGGTTAATATTTCTGTACGTTGTGTGAGTGTGTGTGTGTGTGTGTGTGTGTGTGTGTGTGTGTGTGTGTGTGTGTGTGTGTGTGTGTATGTCAGGGAGTTTGTATTTATCCCGTGTAAGCTTGAGTCTGAATATGCAATCTTTGCTCATTTTTGATAACTTTCAAAGGCTGCTTACTCATTTGATTCCCCGAATGTAAAATCATCAGGGCACCGCCATCCCCCTTGTTCCAGGAATACAAATAGCGCGACTTTAAACAGCACTCAGGGGGGCGGCGACCCCAGCCACACCGCCCAGCTCGAAGCCCCAGAACCGCAAAGCGTTTCCTCCGCCACGGTTGTCAGAACACCTGAAAGACTGAAGCCCGACTTGTCAGAGGGTGGGAGGTCGATTATTGCTGTCCAGAAAAAAAAAAAATAAAATAAATCAAATATATAAATAAATAAATAAAAGTAATAATTTTTTTTATTATACTAGGGAACAAATTTTCTTTTATTTTATAAAAACCACTTAGGCTTCTTGTCGCTGTCATTAATAAAAAAAAGTAATCCTTATTTTCATTATACTAGGAACAAATTTCCTTTTATCTTATCAAACCATTTTGACTTCTTGTCGCTGTCATTAATAAAAAAAATATAATCATTATTTTCATTATACTAGGGAACAGATTTTTTCTTTTATTTTAAAAAATAATTTTGACTTTTATTAAATGCCACTTTATTTCATTCTTTTTTGTTTTTATTTTTTTTATTTGACTTTATTTTTTTTTTATTTTTTTTTATCTGAAACACAGCGTTGGCTTACTGTAAAATGGATTTTATTTTATTTTTTCATCTGGAACACAGCGTTGGCTTACTGTAATATAAATTTTATTTTCTTTTATTTTTTTTAACTGGAACACCGCGCTGGCTTACTGTAATATGGGCTTCCTACTTCATGAAATGTTCGAGGAATACGCGTTACTTTGAAGTCCATTCGTACATATGAATGTTGAATTCCGGGTATATATGATTTACCAGCTCTTTAGATATGAGGGGAGTCACTTGTGGGGCATCATAATTAATTAGCTGCAGGGCTTAACAATGTTAATATTCATACGTTAATCTGTGACCTTTGTAGAGATAAATGGAAGTCTGATGATTCACGCCTTTTTTTCCACTGAGAAGACTTTGAAATACCTCGTTTTCATTCGCCGATTAAATAAAATGCGATTAATTATTGATCCACTTCGTTTGGCGTCATGAAGCCGAGGAATACTCGGCCTGTGATGTATATATCTATTCAATTAGTCTTTAATTTATGCATCAGTCTTGTGAAATCATGTGAAGGTTTGGACACTCACTTCACGGTTGAACTTGATAGTGGCTGTGTCATTTAATACACTCACTTTTATAGACTTTATGTCATCTAATACACTCACTTCACACATGAACCCTAAAGATACTGTGTCATATAATACACTCACTTATATAGTTGAACCTTATAGTCACTGTGTCATATAATACACTCACTTATATATCATTGTGTCATATAACACACTCACTTTACAGTTGAACCTTATAGTCGCTGTGTCATATAATACACTCTCTTATTGTGTCATATAATACACTCACTTTACACTTGAACCTTATAGTCACTGTGTCTTATAATACACTCACTTTAAAGTTGAACCTTATAGTCACTGTGTCATATAATACACTCTCTTATACAGTTATTATGTCATATAATACACTCACTTTACAGTTGAACCTGATAGTCACTGTGTCATATAATACGCTCTCTTATACAGTTATTGTGTCATATAATGCGCTCACTTAACAGTTGAACCTTGTAGTCACTGTGCCATATAATACGCTTCAAAACAATTCTTAAAATGTTCAAATATTTCAAGAGAAGAAACTCTGACCCAATTATGGCAATGGCAAATAATAAAGCAGACTGTATATGTTAAAAAAAATATCGTTAGTGAATAGCGCAGGAATTCTAACAAACTGCTGCAGTTTCTCACACAAGAAGTCGCCAAAAATTTCCCGAAAAAAAAAAAATGTAAACAGCCAGAGGCAATCTAAAACTTTTAACCAGCTCTTAGGAAAATTAACTGGTTCCTTTCAAGGAACACGTAATACTTGACTTTTTTTTTTCTTTTTATGCAATGAGTTACGCTCTTCCTTATCTTATTTTGAATTTGCATTCTTTCATCCTGTGACATATAGTTGGTCATTTTTAATCCTTCATTTTTTTTTTTTTTGAAAACTTTTATTATAATATTGACGGATAATAGCGAGTATGCATGATTATTTTCGGGGCACAATCATTATCAGCGGGGGGCATTTCCAACATGATAATAGTCAGTACTGACATTTGAACATTTTTTGATAGTTAAAATACTCATGAATAATTTGGCTGTAAGAAAATAAGATCAGGAGACTGCACATGATAAGCAATAGTGGTGAGAGTGATACAGATTTAGATACCAATGAAAAGAAAAAGACTGCGTTTCTTTGGTTTCCTTATTTGTATGAGATAAACTGAACTCCTCAATTTCTTACCCAGTATATCAGGCATCCAATAACTAATAACTACAGATGGAAACATACTAACCAATTTTTATAATAAAGCTGGGTCCTTCAATGTAATTATTATTAGAAATAGCTAACAAGGCTCAGAGTTATTTGCACAGTTGTCTTGTTCGACAAGAACTTCCATCATTGTGCAACCAAAGCCGAAGAACAATATGGTGTTGAATCCCCATGATATGAAACGTTTCAGAAGGAAATCTAGCTCAGCTTAACTGCTCTGCTGGTATGGTGATTAGTGTCGTGACAACCACTCGGATGTCGCGGGTTAGCGTCTATCCCCAGGGCAATGAAAAATCACTGGCTCTGTATTATAATCGGTTACTGATGCAGTGTGGGGTCTGCGGTGGGAGGTTAAAACTCATTATTTGGAAGCTTGAATTACAAGTCAGTGGCCCCTTTGGTGTGCTTGTTCCATGTGAATAGGTCTCATCTACTGGAATAATATAATAATAATAATAATAATAAAATAATAATAATAATAATAATAATAATAATAATAATAATAATAATAATAATAATAATAATAATAATCTCATTCAAAAGATTTTAAATGCCTTATGAAAGCTTTAGGCTGAATGCTTTTTTATCTTTGATGACAAGATGGACATGAAACGGTGCTTCCGATATCAAATTGGATCTGTTAAGATCAGTACGGTATGCGTAGTATGTTCATACCAGTACTGACATATACATCATAACGTACTTATTAAAATAAAACCATATTTCATGGATTGATGATGATTATAATAATTAAGAAAACAACATATCCAAAAGTAAATTGTATTCGGTTTTTATATACCTGGAAAATTCCGCTGAATTTTCTATTCGCCATGATTTCAAGGCTAATTTCAACAACAGTACCTAATTGTGCCATTTAACTATGTAGGCTATTTAAAGCATAATACGTCTTTCTTTCTGGCATTTAATCTTAATTAATGCCCTTGAAAAGAGAGGCACTCACAGGATAACAAAGACACAAAAATCTGTTCGAATACTTTTTTTTTTCTTACGTCAAATTTCTCAAGTTGTAGATAATCTAGCAAGAATATATACAGAAATATAAATGTTCTTTCCTTCATAAAATGCTTTTCACGATATTAAAATAAAAGTCTAAACTAATTCCAACATAATGAAATATATAACGTTGCCTATAGCAGCTATTTGTCAGGTGTGATTGCCGAGTAGATATTGGCCTTACAATCGACACAGGGATCTTGTTTTATATATCAGCTGGTTTCATATTCAATTGAGTATGATAAAATTTCAATTGCAAATGATGCAAATATTCTCCTCTTTCATTCGGCCGTTTATGCAAATTTCATAGGTTCGGTAAATAACTCTATCACAGCTCCCTTTGTGTCTGTAGACGGATGATATAATTATGTGGACATGTAAGCATTGCACATATGCACACGTATTCACACACAAACACAGACACATACATATGCCTATAAATACATTATCTATAAACAAACATATATAAATACACATATATAAATAAATATAGATATATACACACACACCACACACACATATATATATATATATATATATATACTATATATATATATACACACGTATATTATATGACTGTATTGACACCAATGCCCTCTTAGCTTCTCGAATCCTCAAACTGTTCGGTTACGCTTGTTACTACCAAACCTGAGATTCCAATGCAAGATATGAAGAAATTCTAACATACGTAGAAGGTTTCGAACCCGCATCTGGAGTATCAGAGCGAGGTCGCGTTACCGACTTGACCACGAGAAGGATAAGCGTCTATTGCCACTCATACATATATAAATATACTTGTGGAGTCCAGATATATTCATTGCAACCGACATAAACCCATGGGCATCACAGTGCCCAAGTGGGAAGTCAACTTTTATTGATTTTTTTGGCTGAAATGCATATATAGTAGATTCACATCAACCGTGCATCTGATGTCTAGGCCAGTCCCTTACGACGCTCCTGATTGGCTGTTGATAAGCCAATCACAGGGCTCAGTCTCTCGAGAGAGCGTTCACATAGGCAGGATGTACGGATGTTCCACCTCTCCTTCTGAAAGGTGGAACACATCCTGCCTACGTGAACTCTCTCGAGAGAATGAGAGTTTCCAGCCCTCTCATTCGCTTATCAACAGCCAATCTGGAGCGTAGTATGGAACTGGCCTACACATCAGATGCACTGTTGATGTGAATCTCCTTTTTTATAGTCACTTTTTCCCCAGATACGTCGCGAGTAGTCAAGGTTATTGGAAACGTCGGCCAAAACCCGTGAATTATTAGAACTCAATTACGTCAGCAGCGCTGATCACTAGATGTGACTCTGGTTATCCGCGTCGATATTTTTATTAATATCTCTGATGATCAGGGGTCGCTAACAAAGGCCTTGGTTGATTAATTTTTCTTTGCAACATTAATCGGACAGGACGAAAGTCAGGGATTAATGGAGATAAAAAAAACAAAACAAAAAAACAGCCACTGATCGTTCTCTAGGCGAATGAATGTTTCACGGCAGAATTATTCATCGTACAATGTGGTTTCCCAGGAGAAAGATACATTTTTATAGAATACTCGACCGCCCGTTACTCCTTGTTGCAAATTTGGGTGAGAGGAGGGGGATGGGGAATGGAAGGGGATGGAGGAAGAAGGGGAGGGAGGTAGAAGGGTTAAGGGTAGGGAGGAGAAGAAGAGGGAGGGGAGGAAGGGGAAGGAGGTGGAAGGGTTCAGGGGAGGGAGAGGAAGAAGGGGAAGGGGAGGGGATGGGAATGGGAGGGGGGAGGGAGGGAGGGAGGTGAGAGGAGGGGAGGAGGGGGGAGGGGGAGGAAGGGTAGGGGAGGGTTAAGGGTTGGCAAGGAAGTGAAGGGGAGGACGAGGAGGGGAAGGGGAGGGAGGGGAGGAGGTAGGAAGAAGGGGAGGGGGAGGGAGGGGAGGGGTTAAGGGTTGGCAAGAAGGTGAAGGGGAGGACGGGGAGAGGAATGGGGAAGGGAAGGGAGGGGGAGGGAGGAAGACGGGAAGGGAGAGGAAGAGGGAGGAGGGGTAAGGGGAGGAGTTTAAGGGGAGGCAAGGAAGGTGAAAGAATGACGGGAGGGAAAAGGGGAAGGAGAGGAAGAAGGGGAAAGGGGAGGGAGGTAAAAGGGTAGGGGGATGCATGAAGGAGGGAGAAGGAGCGGGGGGGGAGGGGGAGGGAGAAAAAGGGAGGGAGAGGGAAGGGAAAAGGGAATGGTTAGGGAGGGGAAGGGAAATCCTACAGCGCAGCACCAACTCTGTTTAACTTCTAGTGAGTAAACAAACAAACGTTTCTCGAACTTTGGTATTATTATTATTATTATTATTATTATAATATAGAAGATGAAGTCTATATATTCCTTAACAATATGCCCGAAAGTCTTGCGAGAAATATATATATATCTATATATATATATATATATATATATATATATATATATATATATATTATATATATAGCTTTTAATTACTGAAACAATGATAACAGGGCTGCGTCCTTGGGAACGAAAGTTATCGAGGTGACCTGTACAAAAGCAAATAATGTTTTTGTACTTCATCAAAACATATTTATAATTATACAAAATATATGTATATCTATGTCTAAATCCATGAGCATGCGTGTTTATATATGTGTAATATATATATATATATATATATATATATACACATATATAAACACACATGCTCATGGATATATATATATAATAATATTTATATATAACCTATATATATATGGTAATATATATATATATATGTATATATATATATATATATATATATATATATATATATATATATAGACTGGAAAGGTAAAAATGTTCTGTTACAACAGAATTCCATCTATAAAAGCAGCCCATAAAAGCGCCAAAATATAGAGAGAAAATACTATTTTTCAGAGACTGCTGTCTCTCTTCTCTCTATATTTTTTAGTTTTTTGGGCTCATTTTATCATAGAACGTCAACTATGACTAACACGGAGATGACTATAAAATTGCGAAAAAAGACCAGACCTTTCGATAGGTGCCACTTATATACCATGAACTGTCTGAAGGTCCGTAGTATGTATTCTTTAATTCCTGACAGCTCGTCGCGTCTCATAGCTCGCTTATTAATCTCCGACGTGTTTACGTAAGGTCCCACCAGGGGAGCCACTCCGGGACATTTGAGCTTTAATTGGCTATTACGAAATCGGTTATAGTGAAGAGACGATTGTGTGTGCTCCGAGTTCTCTCTCTCTCTCTCTCTCTCTCTTCTCTCTCTCTCTCTCTTTGGCAGCTACAAAATGTAGGGTATCGCTTTGACCATCACATTAAACAGTAGTATAACTGACGACGAATTATTATAATAAAACAATGTATTTAAATTTTTATGGATGTATTTATTATTTTATTTTCTCTTTATTCCTAAGTGATCTCTATCTTCTGTATATCCCTTTACCTACCGCTAATTCTTGCTAATGGACAGCATAATCTCTGCAAGCTTGAATTTCAAGTCACTGGCCCCTATGGTGGGCTTGTTTCATATGAATATGGTTCAACTTATGAATAACAGTAATAATTATGAAAGATTAATACACAGATATATTAGGTAGTACTGGACAATCATCAGAATGGGCCCAATCGTAAATAAAAGGCCTTGTTACCATCCAATTTTGGACGTAAGTTACGGTATATATAATTCATCATGGAGTTTGGAAAAATAAAAAGGATTATTTATACAGATACTGCCATAAACCAAAATGGATTGGTCTCCCCTACAAATGAAATGGAAATGACGCTACTCAAGAATAATTGGCAATTATTCAATCATCCCGCGGAAATATGTTAAATGTAATAAAAGTATGATTTTATTGCCACGGTAATTCCTTATAAGAAATTGCAGTAAGAAATGACTTATGTGGTTTTTATTACTACTAGGAAGATTACTATAAGAAATTGCTTGTAAGAAGAAAACGATAGTAAAATTATTATTCAGCAGCATGAGGCAAAGTCCGAAGATGGAAAATATTTCTCCAACAGCTGAACTGATATTCACTATAAAACGCAGCTGGAGATTTATGACTGAAGCTTAAACGAACCTATATAATATTTACGGCAGCGCTCATGCATATGTTTTCAATATCCAAAGCTGAAAAGTTAGCCTCGAGGAACTATTAACAAAGGTAAAGAGCTGACTTATAGCTATAAATTCAAAAATATCGGTTATTGTTTTAAATTGTTCACATCCGCACTTCCCATAACTGTTATACCAAAATAATTAGCTGGAACTAGATTGTTTTTCAAGGATCTCACCAAAACGTCTTAATAAATCCGAATTGAGCAGTCGTTTTTCCAGCCATTAAAACATGACACTTATCAATAAGTTTCATTACAAATCATGTAAATTTACACCATTAAACAGAAATCACTTTAAATACTCATTTATTGCTGCAATCAACTACAATATAAAAACGGCATAATATTTCATTGGTCGAATAACCATTATATTTCATACACGTCATTGTCTTCCCAAGAAGTGTAATACATTATCAACGATCCCCGTGAACCAAATATAAACAAAAACATTTCTCAATCCTTTTTTTCCAATTTTTCATGCCGGTGCAATTTTACATTCTGTAATAAATCACTTATTTTATTTTTATCCTTGTTTTCAAGTCGAAAAACAAATGCATATTTCTTGAATTTCTTGACTCACGCAGTTTATTCGGGAAACTACGGAATCCGTGGCATCTAAAACTCTCGTATCTCTGCTTTTTACTCTGTCAAAACATTCTGTTAATATTTGGTGTCCTTTTCCTGGTTGAGTTTCGCCTAATACGTACTATGTAAGGACATTTTCTTAGTTGTGGTTCGTAAGTATTTAGAAATCTCTGACAAGCTGCTTTGGTTTGTTGATTGTAAAAAATGCATTATTTTACTTACTACAGTAATTTCTCGTTAGAAATTGTAATAAGAAATTACTGGCATGGTGTTTATTGCTGCAGTGAAATTACTAATATAAAAATTATTTTTGTGGTTTTTACTGCCACAGTAAAATTACTATAAGAAATTACTAGTAGGAAATCCAAACTGAGCCATTTAAAAGAACAAATGTAGTAAAAAAATTTTTTTTTAAAAGCGTGATGAGACCTCCAGCTTACTCGGGACGCGTGCAAGATTTTCCCCTCACGCATAAGTTGTAAACATTATATTCCTAATGTAACTTGAATTGATCTTCGTAATTACTTACACTAACAACAAGGATCAAATAAAAAGGACACGAATTAAACACGTTCATATACTCTCAGTTATAAGTGGAAACACAAAATAATCGAACAGAAAAATTGCCTAAATTCAGTATACAAAATAAATTAAACGTGCGCAAATCTATGGGCAAATAGCGCCTTGTTTCACCAACGAAAGTTAAAATAAATGCGCTATATTAGAAATCATTTTTCTGTACTGTTTAACATGCACATTATTTATTTTCTACATTTTCATTCTAATAAATAAATCATAAATATCCTATCCTAACATTGTTGTATCTTTAAATCAACGCGAAACACCCTTTTCAGAACTTTTTAGTCTCCTCCATTGGTCTTTCCTACACCCTCCTTTCCCCCCTCCCCACCAACAACAACTACTACGTAGTTTGGTGGCTTACTCCCCGAGTAAGGGAAAAGTGAAATCAATATCCTGACACACAATACAATAAAGGTCTTGCTTAAGCTATCTTTGAAAAAAAGAATGAAAAAAAAGTAATAAAGTAGGGCGTTCCGTTCAGAGTCAATACCAGAATAAATAAGGGAATATGAATCACAGATATTATACTGATTTACCATCCTCTGTTTACTGAGAACTTGAGCAGCGAAGCGCGTATGAATATTAATCTTGTCACCAAATATTATATAGGGTGGTTGAGAGCCCGTCCCGTCGCAAGGAATCTGTTTATCGACTCTCGAAACGCAAACATCAGCAAACTAACACTTTAATATTTCATGCCTTGTATTTTGTCCAGCTTGATACGGTGAATTGGAAAATTAACAATGATGAACTAAAATCTCTAACTGCTGAGAAACTAGTTTGTACAAAGATTATATATATATATATATTATATATATATATATATATATAATATATATATACATATATATATAATATATATATATATATATATATATATATGTTATTATATATATATATGTATATATATATATATATATATATATATATATATATATATATAAATAAATATATATACACACACACACACACACACACACATATATATATATATATACACACACACACATATATATATATATATATATTATATATATATATATATATTATATATATATATATATATATATATATATATATATATATATATATATATATATATATATATTCTGAATGCCAGGAATGGAAGATTACATTTTTAGAGCGCTTAGATAATTATCAAGTTGGAATGTGAGACGCATTAATTATCGTTTTAGTTGCTTGGGAAAAATGAAGACTGACATTTACCTCGACCATTTTTTTTTGGCTGGGAGAAGGGGAGGGGAGGAGGGGGGGACCACAATAAAAAAAACATGATCGGAGTTCCCACAAGGAAAAAGAACAAGTCAGTATACTACATAATACAAAAAGACTCAATATCCTCATTCCATTTTGTATTTTTTTCCGTATGTATTTTCTTACGTTCTCCATTTATGAGCTCTGATTGAAAAAAAAAACTCTAATAATCATTTAAAATTAATAATATAATATTATACAAAACTTTCCTTTGTCATCTTATAAAATATATTCTTCTAAACCTTTCTCATAAACAACATACTCTCGTCTGTAGGTACCAAGAATTTCAAATCCCTTCTCTAACACTTCCGTCATTTCGTCCGCTTTGTCAACTTTGCATGGGTAATTTCTGAAGCATTTACTGATGGTTTTATACAGATAATCGTCATTAAAATGACAAAAACGACGCAGGGTTCACCAACCTTTGAAGCTAAAAGAACCTTTTATTTAGAAAATCATAAAATTGTATAGCACTGTCAGAGCCCCAATGACAAAAATGCTCATAGAAACTATTCACATCCCACTAAAAATCAATAATATTGATGCCGCTAATATGTTTTTAAAATAGAATAAAAATGAATCAAATGTTGTCTTAAGAGAGTTACATAATCTATATACCTTCTGGGATATTATATGCAGTAATGAAAATACCAATATAAATCTAATAAATAAAGAAAGGGATAATTTTTGCTGACCTATTTCTCGAAGAAAAGATTATAAAAGAATAATTATTTTCTGCTGTTATCATTAACTAGAATAATAATTAGTTACACAACTGACTCGGTCTGATAGATAGCGAGATAGGAGAGAAAGAGAATGAGAGGGAGAAAAAGGGGAGGGAGGGAAGGAGGGAGAGGGAGGGAGGGAGAGGGAAGGAAAGGGAAAGAGGACTACAAAACAAATATCTGTCAAAGTTTGGGCACAAATCTCTCTGACGCATCGCGGAACTAATCTAATTCCGTGCCTGAAAACGGGATTAGAATGGGTAGATCCTAAGGAAATGGTATTATCCTGCCGAATTCAATTAAGTAGCTCGTCCTTTTAACCGGATTAATCTTATGTTGTTTGCTGAAAAATGTTCGTGGGCTGTTTGTATCCCTTTAGATTAAACCCCCGCCCTCTCTCTCTCTCTCTCTCTCTCTCTCTCTCTCTCTCTCTCTCTCTCTCTACTGAGAGGAGATGTGTTTTCGTAGGGGAAAAAGAGAAATTTTCTAAACAAAAAAAAAAACAAACTCAATTCTAGGTAGCCCTTCTAAAAGAACTTGATTAACTTTAGGCTGTTCCTCGAACCATGTTCAAAGGCCGTTTATGTCCCTCATAGATTGACTTCCCCATCTGGCATATAATTGTTCTATATCATTTTATCTACTGGAGTGCAAAAAAAAATTCGTAAACTACTTTACCGAGGATTTTAGTCCAGTCACAGGGAACAGTATACTTGTATTGCATTCATCAGCATAAAAGATTTCCAAAGGCGTCTTGCTTTCCATTAAATAAGAATAATTACTCTTTAAATTGATACGTTGTAGTACGTAGGAGCTATACAGGTATTGGTGATTGATTCGCTTGCTTAATTGCAAAATCAATTGGCTCAAAGAAATTCAAAAGTTGAAAAAAATACACGAATTGGAGTTACAAATATGTTCCAAATCACAAACAGTTTCGAAGCATCGTGCTCCTTCTTCACTGCGTAAAGGTCGAAACCAAGTTTCGAAGGTCGATACTGATCTGTAATTCAAAGATTCGTCGCCAACCGATGAAATCGTGAAAGACAAAGAAGGTTCGCCCTGTTGCCGGATATTAAATTTCGGTGCAAGCAAGTGAAACACCGCGATTTATCAAAGGTTGGTCTTTCGCGTCGAATGTCATATAAAAGGGATTACCTAACACTCGCCTGCTCTTTCAAAGGAAACGGTTAAAGCTGCAATGTTGCAAAGCCATTGTAACTTTCGTATTGCAACGTTGATGTTTCGTTTCGTTTTCTTCGTGTTTCAATTTTCCAGTCTTCGGGTGCATATCCGTTTACTTCAAAGTAAACGATAGGTTATACCGTAGTTGGTGATCGTAGGGGCATTAATAGTTAGGAATACCAAGAGCGGTTTTACTAATAAAACTTAGTATTCTTATTTTCATGGAAAATATAATATATTCCTACGATTCCTTTTTAAATCTGAAAGCATTATACCAAGAACCGCTGAATGATATGTAGCAATTTATATTAAGTCCTCTGGATTGTTTCAGCATTATATATCTAACATCCTGATATTTTTCAATGGTACTTAGTCAAATATATTTACTAATGCTGTCGATATTCGCATAGCTATACTTTTGTCAAACATATCAGATCCTTTCGTTCACCACGGTAACCGTAGGACCCCTCTATCCAGGTTCCTCTTCAAACGTCGTGGGATAGCAGCTTTCTCTTGTCTGTTTGTGATGTATTTCAGCCATGAGAAGTAGTGGTATGAAGAGAAACGTGGAAATAAGGTTAGAGTAAGTTAACGGATGGATCAAAGAATTTTGAGATGATCCCATCTCTGGAAAAAAATGGAAGACTTATTTCAGTGACAAGATTCATAATTCAAAAGATGTTCGTGAGAAGGAGAAGAGGAGTTTTGGTGAAAAATCAATAAGGCTATTTACTTATAAGTATGAGAATGCCAGCAAAATAAGGATGAATGGCAGATTGTATCTGTGGGATGGTGGGGGGTGGGGGGCTAAGGGGGAGTGGTTAATTATCTAGTTTCAGTTTTTCACCAGGGAGATTAGATGGCTCAGTACTGAACCAATATCAGTTTTTAAGTTCGCGTATTTAGGCGCTGTTTTTAGACTAATACGGCCAACGTCGTCCATAACATCATTCCTTAGAGTGTGTGTGTGTGTATTTGTATGTTCTTGTGAGGCCATTCCAATTTTTACCATTTTCCATTCTCTTTCATCCTTTTGTGTGTATGCGTGCGCTCGTAACATGGACATCCCCACTACCCTATTCTACTCCGACCAAGCGTGTTGTTGTGTATGGGGGATATTCATCTCCTACCACCCCCTTCGATATCATTTCCCTCTTCAACCTCCCCATTCCCACAAAGAACTCAGCTTTAGGCTGATCCTCGGGACTGAGAGGTCTTCGAACACACATTCTCTAAAGTCTGCAATTGTCCTCGGCCTCCCTCCCTCCCTTCCTCCCTCTCTCCCTCCAGACCGATCACTCCCTTGATAAGGACGGGGATTTCCTCGACAAAGGACACCCGAGGACGAGGGATCTTTCCCGACGCCCTTCGGCACCCGTCGGAATCCGAAGGTGTGGAGTCAGGTCCTTGCCTCCGTTTGGTGAGGTGTAATGCTGGTCTATTCAATGGATAATTGTCGTGCCAGGTTGATATCAATAACCTTGGTTAATGTGACGGCTGTTCAGATCTTTGGTCATAGTCAGTTGATGCAATGAATTTCAGGGCAATGAAGTTATGACGATTATTTTAAAAGTGAGGAACAGTCGCGTTTAAAAATAAGCAAGAGGAAAGTAACTTTATTAGTAATACTGATGATCTATTCGTAAACTGTATAGTAACTTCTGTTGAGTTCCCCAGAGTGAATGAAGAACGAATGCTTTGTTATAATTTTTCCAATACATCTACTACTTTATAAAACCTTTTCATCTTTTATAAAAGTTAATATTATTACAAAATGTTATTGCCAAAATGGCTACGCAAATATATAGATATTATTTTTACTTTTTAACGGACACAAACAACCATAAAGACCATTCATTTCAGTAGGTGGTTTCATTACAAAATGGCCACTGAGAAGACAGCCAATGAACCAAACCAAGAGGCAACAAATAATAAAGCACTGAAGAAATAACAGAAAGATAAGTATATAAACATGGTAAATACAAAGGTTCATCCGTCTTTATTAATATGATAAAAGAAAAGAGAGATGACATTAATGATTTGTTTTACATGCTCCCAGCTGACCTATTTTGAGAGTTTGTGGGCGTGACCTCAGGTGTCAATTAGTGCGATGATGAACAGGACATTTGATTGACAAAGCAAGTATAATTTAAAAAATGATTCATCTGGTACGAAATATTTTTACGTTACATACTAATAAAACAACACATGCCTGTAAGCTACTTATTCAATTAAGTTTATAAAAAATTGAATTTTGCTCTATGAACAACTTTTCTGGTGACAGGAACATTTTGGAACATACAAAACTGTTTTGTATGAAAAATGACAATATGTGGCAGGAGGTGGATCTTTCTTATATTTTTACTACAGTACTTAAAATTAACAATAATGATTCATATACTAGGACTCTTACAGAACAGATCGAATTTCCCTTCGTAATTCAAGAAAACATAAGGGAATGCATCAGTTGCCAGTTAGTATTGAAAAAGATATTCTAAGGATTCAATTTCCCTGTCTTTTACCTAATTGCACTATGAAGTACGTTAATTGCTCTTTCATCCATTATTAGATCTATTATACATAAGCTATGGAGGTGATATAATATCTACAGCGGTTTCTTTCCAGCTCTGCAACACAGTCAATCTTTTGTAAGCTCTACAACACAGTCAATCTTTTGTAAGCTCTGCAACACAGTCAATCTTTTGTAAGCTCTGCAACACAGTCAATCTTTTGTAAGCTCTGCAACACAATCAATCTTTTGTAAGCTCTACAACACAGTCAATCTTTTGTAAGCTCTGCAACACAGTCAATCTTTTGTAAGTTCTTCAACACAGTCAATCTTTTGTAATGTTTACAACACAGTCAATCTTTTGTAAGCTCTGCAACACAGACAATCTTTTGTAAGCTCTTTCAACACAGTCAATCTTTTTGTAAGCTCTGCAACACAGTCAATCTTTGTTGTAAAGCTCTCAACACAGCCAATTTTTGTTTTTTAAGTCGCAAACCACAGCAATCTTTTGTAAGCTTTCAACACAGGACAACTTTTGTAAGGTCTGCCAAACAAAGACCTCTTTTGTAAGCTCACAAACACAGTCCAAATCTTTTGAAGCCTGCAAACACAGTCAATCTTTTGTTAAGCTCTGCCAACACAGACAATTTTGTAAGCTCTTCAACACAAGGCCAATAATTTTGTAAGGCTCTGCCAAACACAGTCAATCCTTTTTAATAAGCTCTGGCAATACCAGAATCAATCTTGGTTGAATAACGCTCTCAACACAGTCAATCTTTTTGTAAGACTCTGCAACACAGTTTCATCTTTTGTAAGCTCCTGCAACAAGACAGTCAAATTCTTTTGTAAGCTCTTCAACCAGCAATTCCTTTTTGTAAGGCTCTGCAACCAGTCCAATCGAGGTAAGTCTGGCAACACGGGTTCCCAATCTTTTGTAAGCTCTGGGGGCAAACCAGGTCAATCTTTTGTAAGCTCTTCAACACAGACAAATAATTTTCTTTTCAAGCTCTGCAACAACAGACAAATCTTTTGTAAGCTCTACAACACATCAATCTTTTTTAAGCCTTCTGGCAACACAAGGTCAATCTTTTGTAAGCCTTCTTTCAACACCGACAATCTTTTGTTAAGCTCTTCAACAACAGCAATCTTTTTGTAAGCTCTACAACACAGTCAATCTGTCAAGCCTCCTGCAACAACAGTCAATCTTTTGTAAGCTCTTCAACACAGACAATCTTTTGTAAGCTCTTGAAACACAAGACATCTTTTGTAAGCCTCTGCAAACACAGACAATCTTTTGTAAGCCCCCCCAACACTCCCCCCAGTGGCAACACAGTCAATCTTTTGGTAAGCTTCTGCCAAACACAGACAATCTTTTTGTAAGCTTCTTCAACACAGACAACTTTTTGTTAGCTCTCAACACAGACAATCTTTTGTAAGCTCTGCAACACAGCAATCTTTTGTTAAGCTCTGCAACACAAGTCAATCTTTTGTAAGCTCTGCAACACAGACAATCTTTTGTAAGCTCTTACACACACAGTTCAATCTTTTGTAAAAGCTCTGCACAACAGTCAATTCTTTTGTAAGCTCTACAACACAGTCAATCATTTGTAAGTTCTTCAACACAGTCAGGCTTTTGTAATGTTTACAACACAGTCAATCTTTTGTAAGCTCTGCAACACAGACAATCTTTTGTAAGCTCTTCAACACAGTCAATCTTTTGTAAGCTCTGCACACGACAATCTTTTGTAAGCTCTGCAACACAGACAATCTTTTGTAAGCTCTGCAACACAGTCAATCTTTTGTAAGCTCTGCAACACAGACAATCTTTTGTAAGCTCTTCAACACAGACAATCTTTTGTAAGCTCTTCAACACAGACAATCTTTTGTAAGCTCTGCAACACAGTCAATCTTTTGTAAGCTCTTCAACACAGACAATCTTTTGTAAGCTCTGCAACACAGACAATCTTTTGTAAGCTCTGCAACACAGTCAATCTTTTGTAAGCTCTGCAACACAGACAATCTTTTGTAAGCTCTGCAACACAGTCAATCTTTTGTAAGCTCTGCAACACAGACAATCTTTTGTAAGCTCTGCAACACAGACAATCTTTTGTAAGCTCTTCAACTAAGACAATCTTTTGTAAGCTCTGCAACACAGTCAATCTTTTGTAAGCTCTGCAACACAGACAATCTTTTGTAAGCTCTGCAACACAGTCAATCTTTTGTAAGCTCTGCAACACAGTCAATCTTTTGTAAGCTCTGCAACACAGTCAATCTTTTGTAAGCTCTGCAACACAGACAATCTTTTGTAAGCTCTGCAACACAGACAATCTTTTGTAAGCTCTGCAACACAGTCAATCTTTTGTAAGCTCTTCAACACAGACAATCTTTTGTAAGCTCTTCAACACAGACAATCTTTTGTAAGCTCTTCAACACAGTCAATCTTTTGTAAGCTCTGCAACACAGTCAATCTTTTGTAAGCTCTGCAACACAGACAATCTTTTGTAAGCTCTTCAACACAGTCAGGCTTTTGTAATGTTTGCAACACAGTCAATCTTTTGTAAGTTCTGCAACAGTCAGTCTTTCGTAATGTTTGCAACACAGCCAGGCTTTTGTGATGTCGGAACTACTTTCTGGCTCATTATAGCATGAGATTATCGAGAGTGTTTTTATGAAAGAAATATGCTTACAACAATTTTACAGCTATAAATGCCCACAAGTATTTGAATAATAAAGTTTTTAAAATGTGATGCACATCACGCCTGAAGTTAATAGAAGGACCTGAAAGTTTGTGAAGGCTATACTTAGATTATGGATTGTATTAGGAAAGACAAACGCCAGGTATACTGATGTGAAATAATCAAATAACGAAGGTATGAAACCAAAATCGCCCAAGTAATGTTCCTCAATCAATTGTTTTTAGCCATTTTTCAATATTATATTAGAATGAACTGATGGAGAGAGAGAGAGAGAGAGAGAGAGAGAGAGAGAGAGAGAGAGAGAGAGAGAGAGAGAGAGATAGTTTCTATCATTTGATACGTTTTAATTAAAAAAATTGCAGTCTTATATATAAAATTACCTAACAGAGAGAGAGAGAGAGAGAGAGAGAGAGAGAGAGAGAGTTTCTTTTACATGATACGTTGTTAATTAAAAAAATTGTAGCTTTCTTATATATACAATTACCTAACAGAGAGAGAGAGAGAGAGAGAGAGAGAGAGAGAGAGAGAGAGAGAGAGTTTCTTTTAACATGAGACGTTGTTAATTAGAAAAATTGTAGCTTTCCTTATATATACAATTAACCTTAACAGGAGAGAGAGAGAGAGAGAGAGAGAGAGAGAGAGAGAGGAGAGAGAGAGAGAGGGGTGGGGGGAGAGAGAGAATGACGTTGAAGGAAATGAGTAACAGCCTTTGGTTGATAAAATATCATGAAAATAGTTTGCAACTGGAAAACTGGAAACTTTTTTTTTTGTGTGCGTGAAAGGTACGGCGCTCGGGAACGGCAGATAGCGACGGCCACAAAGGCCCAGGAACTGATAAGGCAAGATACGAAGGCAGGTCGATGTGTAGTCGATAAGGATGACGAGCTTCCCTTGGAAAAAGGATATGGATCGAAGACTTTGCTCATAAAAATAAGAAGTGTGTTTTGCAGTGAAGTGCGAATTTGATGACGACTGGTGTCTTATATATAGTGGGAAAAAATATCGAGAGAATGCCTTCTGGTAAATGGTCTTCTTTCGCTTTTAATGCATACATTTTATGGGAAATAAGTGACCAAGTTTTACACACACACACACAAACACACACAAACACACACACACACACACACACACATATATATATATATATATATATATATATACATATATATAATACGTGTGCATATATTGTGTGTATACGTGTGTATATATATATATATATTATATATCATATAAATATATATACATATATTATATAATATATATATATATATATATACATATATATATATATATATATATATATAATATATATATAAATGTGTGTGTGTAATAACACATTTTTCTTAAAACATCGTCGTTTTTTCATTTTCTTTTTCCTTTGCCTATCACATTTAAATAGTGGCCCAGACTTACCTTAACATGACGCACTATCAGATAAGAATTTAGGGTTAACGGCTAGTCAGCGACCAGTCTTTTAACACCCACCCAACGTTCTTCAGCTTCTTCCCAATTAGCTCCTTTTCCTTCTGGATTTATGAAATTGATTTCGAGTATTAGGATCCACTCCTCTTTCCCTATTGCTCCCAAAATCATTAAATTGTAGACTGTCCTCACCATTTGATTTTCGATACAGATGCAGCCACCTCTTCTCGTTGTCAGGGAAATGCCCTTAAGGGGAGACAGGTCACTTCCAATGACCTGGAACGACCCGTCAGTCAACCTACAAACATTTGACGATACCCAACAGAAAACCAGGTCATTTAAGACCTGCCTCAATTGAAATCATAGAGAACCACGCAAAACCTACAACTGTCAGCGCTAAAGAGTATCGAACTCAACCAAGTCAGCAGATTCTTTACAAATTCTACCGTATATTCTTACCTAAAGACTGTAGGTAGCACAGGTAAATCCGGGCACCCAATCACTAGAAAAATATTCAAGTAATCAAATCTTATGGGTATTACAAGCTGTGTCCTAATTAGCAATCATAAACGTCCACAGTCATATCACATCACGACCAAAACTAAAGCAATCCAAAGGCCGATTGCTGTACAATTAAAACCAATTTGCCGTAATATGTTGACCTCAACTTGCGAGAAACTGGGTCATCATTTCATTAATCAAAAATTCTATTTAATCCGTCGGTTCCCGAATGAGTAAATCTAAAAGAAAAAACTATTGCTTGCCATCATCTGAATTCTCTTACTTGAAGGCAAATATGTATGCACTCCAGAAAATGCCGTTAATCTGAACTGATTATTTTATTCGAAGATTTCGGCATATAAATGGTTATTTTGCATTCTCTGTGACGTCAAATCAAAGATGTAAAAGCACTCTGAGTATGAAGGTGAAATCGCCATGGGATATCTATTATTATTAAAACATTAATCAGTGGATGAACTAGAATCTTGGAAAAACATATGTCAAGTATGGTATTGCATGTTGGTATGCTTGTGACTCTCTCTCTCTTCTCTCTCTCTCTCTCTCTCTCTCTCTCTCTCTCTCTCTCTCCGATCCTACATATAGCATATTCCGACGCCTCGGTTGGGACACTATATCAACAGCTCTTCTCCTTTCATTTCTGGTAATTATAAGAAGCAATAAATGACCGTAATGATATATAGGGTGTCCATAGAGTTCCAGTACCATTACACGCAATACATACTTCTAATGGTACTAGGACTTTATGGACACCCTGTATGATTGCCATCAATGTACCAAATAACAATGATCATATAATATTCAAGCTCCCTGTTTTACTGAATGACTGCAAAGAGCACACAATATTTAACTACAAACTTGGAAATAGGTAGGTCTGAGCTGCAAACTCAGCCCTGGAAATTCTTGGAGTAAAGACAGGGCTCATACCTAACACCATTATCCCGAGGACCTCTGGAGATCTGAATCAGCATTTATTGTTCCAGAGGAACATGATTGTTCTCTCTCTCTCTCTCTCTCTCTCTCTCTCTCTTCTCTTTCTCTCTCTCTCTCTCATCTCTCTCTCTCTATATATATATATATATATATATATAATATATATATATGTCTTTATGCTATATTATATTATATTTAATATATATATATATATATGATATATATATAGAGAGAGAGAGAGAGAGAGAGAGAGAGAGAAGAGAGAGATCTGAATCAGCATTTATTGTCCTAGAGGAACATTATTGATTTCTCTCTACTCTCTCTCTCTCTCTCTCTTCTCTCTCTCTCTCTCTCATCTCTCTCTCTCTCTCTCTCTATATATATATAATATATATATATATATATTCATATATATATATAACATATAGTATATATGCTATATATATTATATATACATATATATATATATAATATATATATATATATATATATATATATATTATATATAATACTGAAAGTGGAAACCCATTGTCATCAGAGAGAGGACATTATGTTCACTCCAACATCCTTGTTACTAAACCTTCCGACTCCTTTTTTTTTTTTTTTTTTTTTTTTTGAGTTGAGCAACTTTCCCGCATATTACATTCTCTAGCCTTGAAGCTGGCGTCCTTATTAACGTTGCCAGTAGTGATTTTTGTTCGTGCATCGTGCGGTTAACATTATGCATCGTTATTTAGAGGGTTGATCTTCTCCCGTCTGAACCTAATTCCTAGTTCGAAAATATAATGTGATATATTAAACGTTCATTCTAATTCTCCTTGTTGGAATAAACTTTTTAGCGAAAATTCGGAGATCGATCATTGAACCTGTATTCATATTCGTTCGTAATACCTAGATCACTATGCCATGGCAGAACTTGTTAACATAACTCCGGCAGGAGGACGGAACGAATACTAAGTATCCCTGAAGAGAATGGACAAACAAACATACCTGAGCAGAGAGTACACTTAAACGTTCTAAAAAAAAAAATTTCATTATATGTATAATATATACATACATACATACACACACACATATATATATATATATAAAGATATAAATATATATATATATATATATATATATAATATAATATATATATGTATATCATATACATACATCAATACATACACACATGCAAATATATAGTATATACAGCATATAAACCCTTTCTTAAGCCTATATACAAAGCCTATCTCAGCCAGGAAGGGAGTCATTTTGAAATAACGTTATTCTCCCCCAGGCACTTCCGTATTTTTGTCGCTACTCACCGCAGTCGACTAACTACGAGACTAATAATATAATTCGCGACACTAAGATTCGGAGAAACATGAAAAAAGTTTTGATTTTGACCCAGTATTCGTTCACCCTCTGGATCTCTCATTGGTTAATCAAGTCACCTCACCGCTATCTATGGAAATCGGTGGTTCTGAAGCTGGGGGAGAGGGGGGGGGCGGTAATTAACCCCGTGGGGGATAACAAGGCACTTTCTAAAAGTAATGGTTCTTCGGAGTAAAGTTCAGTAAAGTCATAAATTTTTATAAAAAACAAATGAATTAATAAATAAATTAATTAATTAATAATACAAAAGTAAATAGAATCGATTTACTTCTGTATTAAACATTATTTGTCAATCCTTTAGATTATAACTTCACAGAACTGAAGAAGAACGGGTTAGGGTAGGGGTAATGGTGATCTATGATTGATACAACTGTTTGGGGTAACGATGCCAAAAGAATTTGAGGACTGATCTAAATCAATTGTTCGTGAAGAACACAAGACAGATTATAATCCACGCCCCATCACTATTATAAATGATGAAAAAAAAATATCATCTTTTTGGTAGGGTGGGGGGCGGCTGTAGTTTTTTTTAAGGTCCCATCATTATCCATTTAAATGTCACGGAATCTCTCCCCCAGCGAGAGTAT
>NC_061100.1:110540378-110555378 GCF_015104395.2 Macrobrachium nipponense | reverse complement strand
CCTGCTGTCATGCACTACATATGCCTGTCTAATTTACAGGGTGTCCATAAAGTCCCAGTACCATTCTAATCAATAAATAACTGTAATAGTACTGGGACTTTATGGACACCATGTACGTTGATGTGAGAGCTTATAAGTCTTTCCTATTAGTGCATTCATAACCGCAACACCTGCTGCTGTCATATGTATTCCCTGTCTATTAATCGTTGATTCCAAAGATATTTCTTCTATTTTGATGCATGGAAATCATTTCCAATTAAGAGTATTTAATGCATTCATCGTCATGCTGTTTAAATTTAAGAATACGTACATGAGTACAATTGACTGCCCTAGTAAAAGCAAAAGTATATTTTTCTGACTGCTCGATTCCCCTCCCTGCCAACAAGGAATCAGAGGAATTTATTTCTGGTGATAGAAATTCATACCTCGATGTGGTTCGGGTCCCGTTGCTAAGTAACCAATTGGTTGCTAGCCACGTAAAAATATCTAAGCCTTGGGTGCCAGCCCTAGGAGAGCTATTAATCAGCTTAGCGGTCTGGTTAAACTAAGATATACTTAATTTTTCCTCTCGAGGCACTTCTATTTCCTTCTAAGACGTGAATTTTTTTATATCTAAGTGGATTCAGGCGTCTAAAAAAAAAAAAAAAAAAAAAAAAAAAAAAAAAAAAAAAAAAAGACTCAGTAACTCTCAAGAGGACGATTCAGAAATCAAAATTCTCCCGTTACCTTCTTAAGGTTTGTTCTTAACTTATAAGCTCCCACAAATCTTCTTACAGACTTTTCCGTTCCCTAAAAGGTACCATAAATTCCAAGCTACAAATCGATAACGAGGAGTTGTTCTTTGGACTCCCACCACTTCGCCAGAGAGAGAGAGAGAGGAGAGAGAGAGAGAGAGAGAGAATCTAATTCAACTTCTGTATTGTCACTGCTTCTTTTTTTATCGTATCTTTTTAATTGGTTGACTTGGACAGTACCAAAAACAATAATAATAATAATAATAATAATAATAATAATAATAATATAATAATAATAATAATAATTAATAATAATTGATAAAACTCTCTATCGCGACAGTATATATAATGTTCTAAGAGGTCCACAATAATAATAAATTATACACGAACTCGCAACATTTTTTTATTATTGTGGACCTCTTAGAACAAAATTAAAATAATAATAATAATGAATAAATAATAATAATAATAATAATAACAATATAACACGGAACTCGCTCAACATTTTTTAGTTATTGTGGACCTCTCTAGAACCAAAATAATATAATAATTAATAATATAAATAATAAATAATATAATATATAATAATAATCAATAATAATAATACAATCTCTAAAAAGTTGTTGATTTGCTAAGCAGGCCTCAACTGGACGCTTATATGTAAAAAAAGCTCTTTTAACAAAAGTCTATCTTTAGAAAATATACGTAAGAAAATAATTGTGCATCATAAATTTCTTTCCAAGAATATCGTATCACTGCTGCATAAAGAATGGGTTTCTAAAATCTCCCGTAGCGTATTCAGTTAAGTCTTATTCCTGTACTAAATAGTCGTGAGAATTCCATTATTATTATTATTATTATTATTATTATTATTATTATTATTATTATTATTATTATTATTATTATTATTATTATTATAAAAACAGAACTCCATTAATAATTCACTTTCATGAACGGTGATGTTATAATTTCCAGACTCCACTTAATCGATGTGTCAATACATTTGTAAAAAGCTCAAGGAAGAAATGAAAACTAACACCACCCTAACACACACACTCTCTCTCTCTCTCTCTCTCTCTCTCTCTCTCTCTCTCTCTCTCTCTCTCGAGGGACGCACTCTTCCCTCCTGACAACTTACAACACCGCAACAAAGCATACGTAATGCATTTCACGGTGAATGCACTTAGCGGGAAATGTTTTCTTAAACACCTACCACGGAACTCTAGGATGCATGATCCTTCAGGATTTGCTCAGGAAGTGAGAGAGCGAATAGTAGGGTACCTGACCTTCGATTGGATGTGTTAAATGCACTGTACTTGTTTAGCCAGACCTAAAAGAATAAAAAAAAAATAGAAGGTTGTGGGGGACGGTTAAATAGACTGTCTGTCCTATCCTTGAAGAAGCCATTTCCTCAAGGCTAGTTCTGGATCCATATCAATCTGTATCGCTTTTATCTGATCAATCAAAGACAGAATGTTTAATGACAGATTTCAAAATGATGGGAGGAAATGTATATTATCTAACGACGACTCTTGATTCAGTGGTTGAAATTAAGCGAAGGTGTCACACGATAAAATAACCAGAGACCCACAGACTGAGACGGAACCTCCACAAAGAAAATTCCCCACGTAAAGCTGAGGGGTGACACCGCTAATTAATTCCAGATCCTGAGGACCGTGCTGTTGAATGACAAGGATTCTGAGAATTCAAGGGGCGAAGCCCGGATTGAAGGGACAGGCAGAATGTCATGAATTAATTAATCTTATAAATGATCGACTTCTGCACGACACGAGAAGCTCTTGGGCCAACATGAGTTCCGCATAGCATATGCAATGGTGTACACACAGCTGATTCATCTTGAAAGATCGAACGTTTGAAAAATCGATCGGGTAATGTCGACGACAACGACTTCGTAAAATCAGGGACGTCAGTTCTGCTCCGTTACAGTGAACTATTCTGACTGAAGAAGGTGTTTACAGAGGTATACTACGTTAGTTGCACGAGAATTAGAAACTGAGTTCAGGACATCTGAACTAGACGACTATACTCTGTTTTTTTCCATCTGTCCATCCGCCTGTGGTGTTTGCGTATGGTAACACTGCGTCTCGGGCTTTAGATAGTTACATTCAACAATGATAATAATATCCTATTTCAAATATTAACGGTGTAATTAGCATACAGTGAATTATTAAGACACTTTTCAGTTGCAAATGTACACCCAGATATCCTTTTATTTACCTAAATCTTACACATCGCGTAACTATTGAAAGCCCGGGACGCAGTGGTACCATACAAAAACACCACAGGTAGATGGACAGATGGAAAAAAACAGAGTATAGGTCCTCAAATTGTTGCCCCATGTCCTTTTTGCCCATACGACGTAGCATTATCTGACTTGTGTGCCCTATGTGTTGGTCGCCATTTTTAGGAAAAATAATGGTCATTCTGTAATGAAATACCTGCAAGCCCAGAATTCAGCCCTCTTCAACAATTAGTAAGCAATGTAAGAAAATCTATAGACTACGTACACGGTAGTTAATATTGAAGTAGGGCACATTTTTTAATAACCCTCGTATTTAATCATATACATTTGATGAAAATACTCAGAGATGAAGCTTTGCTTATCTACAACATGCACTTTATTTCTTTGTTATATACAGCTCCTACCTCCATTATCCACGACTGAAAGGAAAATCATCACAGAAGTGGTGAAAATGAGAGAAGGCAGATGCAAGGAGTTACCTTTGAAAAAAAAAATAGTAGATGTGTTACAAGTACCAAGCAACAGCTTTTATAGAAGCCATATCAAAGATAAAAGTACAGGATAAAAGCAGATATACACTTTTTGTATTGCTCTTAGCTGGTCGACAATACGAAAGAAAATGTCTCCAAGACTAAAAATCTCTAGGATCAAAATATGAGACAAAAAATCACAAAAAATAAGAGCCCATCTGAAGATGGTGACTGGAGATGCTCATATGAAGATTATTTTTTAAAGATCTGGAAAATGTGAAAATGAAAAAAAAAAAATGAGTACATATTTCTAGAGTTCTCCGGAAGAGTGCAAGGAAGGGAGCGCAGGAAAGAGGTGGAGGACACTTGACTCGAGTCTCTGGCAGACGTTTAAATTAGAAACTTAAAACTAGAAGAATGTAAGAGGAATTAACTGGAGGTGAGTGTATAAAGCAGCGGTTCTCAACAGGGGGGTATCCATACCCCTTGTGGGTATGAAAACCACACGCTGGGGGTATGGGTCTTGATTTTAATGCGTTAATGTATACATAAGTACATTTTGTAAATAAATAACTATTTACAACTATAAATACCTTTGATACATTTTGTAAATAAATAACTATAAAAAACTACAAATACTTCTGGTAAATTTTGTAAATAAATAAATATATAAAACTATAAATACCTTTGATACATTTTGTAAATAAATAACTATAAAAAACTATAAATACTTCTGAAATAAATAAAATAAATAAACTATATATTTACAACTATAAATACCTTTGATACATTTTGTAAATAAATAAGTATATAAAACTATAAATACCTTTGATACATTTTGTAAATAAATAACTATATAAACTATAAATTCTTTTGGTACATTTTGTAAATAAATAAATATATAATACTATAAATACCTTTGATACATTTGAACATAAATAACTATATAAAACTATAAATACCTTTGATTTTCTTGTATGTTCTATTCCTAGCTATCCATGCCTATGCATTATATTAAGTATATTAAGTTATATGTCAACAAATAAGACTTAAGTGGACTTCAGCAAAGGGGGTTATGGAACCGTATTGGGCAATTCATTGAGGGTCTTCTGGAGTCATCAAAAGGTTATGAACCCTTGGTTATAAAGAGTCAGAGGGTCGGCAAATAAATTTAGGATAAAGGTTTTGGAAGGGAGGTGATGGAAGAAATTTTCCTTCCGAAGTATATCTAAGTGAGAGAATTAAGAATAAAAATGGAAATGATGAAAAAAAGTGAGAGATAGAAAGGCATCTGTAGCTGTTTTTCATTTTAAATATTCTTAAATATTTTTGAAACGTAGAGTTAATGAAGACTGCTAAAAAAATATATGAGGGGAAAATCATGCAAAATCTTTTTCTTAAAGAAGAGAAAGAAGTTTAAAAATCTATAACAAGAAGGTAAAACACAAATTTATACGAAACACAAAAAAACAGGAAGTGTAATATAAAAACAGACATGTGAAATAAATGTGACACATGAAAGGAAGAGAGAGAGAGAGAGAAAAAAACCCACACACAAGTTAAGTACCTTTTGCGAGACAAAAAACATGTAGTGAATATTTGAAGAATGACTGCTGGAGTTTTAATATGGCATAGGACTTGTATCCATTGGTAAAAAAAAAACCGGGTATTAATATCGAACCATATTGAAATTACGCAAAGGGAAATACAAGCAAGACGCGGTGAATAAATAGAGATTTATTCAGTAATATAAATGGTATATCATCTATGAAAATACCTAAACTCAGAACACTTATAAATAAAACTAAAACTAATGTTAAAAAGGATAGAATAACAATATAATTACATACATAAATATTATTGATAATAACAACAATAATAATGATAATATCAGTGGAGAAATCCACGATGGTGTAATTATAACAATATAGTTATATGCATAAGAATAATAATAATATTAGTGAAGAAATCCCCAATGGTGTCAGTGTAGATATAAATATATATTCTCATCTTTCGATATCTGTACACAGACATAACTGTAGATTCGTTTCGAAAATAATAATAAAGCTATCTGTACACCTTTATCTTTCGATGTCTGTGCACAGACATAACTGTGGATTTGTTTCGAAAATAATAATAAAACTACCTATCGAGTTTTATCTTTCGATATCTGTACACAGACATAACTATAGAGTCGTTTCGAAAATAATATTAAAGCTATCTGTACAGTTTTCTCTGTCGATATCTGTACACAGACTTAACTGCAGATTTGTTTAGAAAATAATAATAGAAATAGCTGTACAGTTTTCTCTTTCGATATCTGTACACAGACATAAATGTGGATTTATTTCGAAAATAATAATAAAGCTATATGTACAGTTTTCTTTGTCGATATCTGTACACAAACATAACTGTGGATTTTTTTTCGAAAATAATAATAATAATGTTACAGCTAAAATCACAGTACAATAACTATCTGCCACATCATATGGAAATTAGAATAACTATCGCAGTATATGACGACTGGAAATTGAGAAGAGTCCGTTTGTCATTTTGATTAATATACATCTGGCAATGCCGTTTCCTCTTTTTTATGAAAAGCAAGGAAAATTCGGTACACATCTATGAAAGAGTTTAATTTCGTGCGCCAAGGGACAGGGATACTTTTTTTTTTAAATCCTGGAATGTAAGTTATTCCCACGATTTGGATGCCGAAATTTCTTAAAAAAGAAAAAAATAATGGTATCCAAATCGCTTGAATTCAGGAAAAATATCAAGATAATGGAAAAACGGATAATCACAAAACATAAATAAAATAAAAAATAATAATCTATATGTATGGAAAGCCAATGAAATTAAGGAGAAAATCTTTAGATAATGGAACAAATCTTCATCTTAAGAAAAAAAAGATAAACAACTTCCAGCTAAGGATCTGAAATATGTGAAATTGTAATGTTTTTCATTGAAGTTTTGTGAAAAATTAAGTACAGAAAAATTACGTACAATTGGTTTTTGTAGGGTAAAAAAAATGAATCACTTGAAAACCATGAACCAAGAGATATCTTTGGGTCAGGAGGTTGTTAGATATATAAATGAAACTACGGATTATTTTCCAAGGAATGTCGCAAAATCGGGAGTAGAAAACACATCCTCAGTGAGTACGAAGGTTTCAATAAAAGTTAACCTATAACTAACGAGAAATGTACTCGGAAATTAGCAATTGTGTATTCACAGGCGTCTCTAATTATCGAAGACATATGTAAATATAAAATTAACTGTTAGTTGAAGAGAGAGAGAGAGAGAGAGAGAGAGAGAGAGAGAGAGAGAGAGGCTAGATATTTCGTTATGATTTGGAGGCGTAAAAAATTATTTAATCTTAACGCAATCTCGATGAACTAAGAGAGAGAGAGAGAGAGAGAGAGAGAGAGAGAGAGAGAGAGAGAGAGAGAGAGAGAAGGGCTAGATATTTCGTTTTGATTTGGAGGCGTAAAAAATGATTTAATCTTAAAGCAATCTCAATGAATTAAGAGAGAGAGAGAGAGAGAGAGAGAGAGAGAGAGAGAGACCTTACCTTACCTTACAGACCTTACATGTTGTTCGGGTTGCCCCAGGTCCCTCAGTGTGAGGCACCTCTAATGTCTACCAGAGAATTGCTGATGCATCTTCCGGTATATTTTGCATCTTCCAATCTTGGATGGTCTGGGATGCAGTTTAGATATTTATCGAGCTTATTCTTAAACACATCTACGCTCACTCCTGATATATTCCTCAGATGAGCTGGCAACGCATTGAATAGGACGCTGCATTAATCGAGCTTGCTGGTGCGTAGAGGATTAATGTCCTGTGTGCTTTCCTTATTTTTCCTGATATAGTTTTGGGCATTATTAATCTACCTCTGCTTGCTCTTTCTGATATTTTTAGTTCCATGATGTTTTCTGCTATTCCTTCTATCTGTTTCCATGCCTGAATTATCATGTAGCGTTCTCTTCTCCTTTCTAGACTATATAATTTTAAGGATTGTAGTCTTTCCCAGTAGTCAAGGTCCTTAACTTCTTCTATTCTAGCTGTAAAGGACCTTTGTACACTCTCTATTTGCAATATGATAGTGTGGGTACCATATCATATTGCAATATTCAAGTGGACTACGAACATATGTTTTATAAAGCATAATCATGTGTTCAGCTTTTCTTGTTTTGAAGTGCCGTAACAACATTCCCCTTTTTGCTTTACAGAGAGAGAGAGAGAGAGAGAGAGGAGAGAGAGAGAGAGAGGAGAGAGAGAGATGGGGGCTAGATATTTTGTTGTGATTTGGGGGAGCGTAAAAAAATGATTTAATTTTGAAGCAATCCCAGTGAATTAAGAGAGAGAGAGAGAGAGAGAGAGAGAGAGAGAGAGAGAGAGAGAGGAGGTGGGGCTAGATATTTTGTTATGATTTGGAGGCGTAAAAAGATTATTTAATCTTAAAGCAATCCCAATGAATTAAGAGAGAGAGAGAGAGAGAGAGAGAGAGAGAGAGAGAGAGAGAGAGCGCTCCAGATGTAGTAATATTAGGGAAATTTCATCCTCTCCCACATAGTCATCCTAATTGCCCGGAGTCATATTCTGCAGCGAGGAATATTTCGACAGCCGTTCTCGAAGTCCACTATGATAAGAATTCAAAATGAAGAGAGTTCTTGGCAACTAGACTCGTTCTGTGCCGGAGTGCAATTGCTTTCTAATATATCTTCCTTGTTGCTTGATCAGATTTTGCCTTTCCTTCTATTATATATATATTTATATATATCATATATATATATATGCTTGTCGACCATCAACACGTTCTCTACCCAGCTGGTCGTTTAGCAGTTTGACCAACGATGTTAACGTTACGATACCCATTCGCCATGGGTACACACGCCCAGAGGTCACACGTGAGGCAGGGGGTATGGGTAGCAGTCTAACCTTATGAACATTTGTTGAAAAACAGTAACACTTTCAGGGTGGAAAGAAAAATAAAATCATATGTAAATCTTTAGTCGATACTATTCTTATTGCGATTAAAACTGCTAAAATTTATCCAGAGATATACAACAACTGAAAGTCTTCTTATAAGCGGAGAAAACCGCCATAGGAATTGTTGTTAGGTATCCCTTATTAGCCAAGAAGAGAGAGAGAGAGAGAGAGAGAGAGAGAGAGAGAGAGAGAGAGAGAGAGAGAGAGAGAGAGTTTTGTAAAGTTACCAGAGTTGTTCTAGATCTTCAAGGAAAGTCGAATTCACACCAGCTTCTGGAGCAGGAGTCTCTGAGCAAAGGTCTCTGAGCAGGAATCTCTGCGCAGGAGTCTCTGAGCAAGAGTCTCTGTGAATACGGCTCTGAGCTTAAGTCTCTAAGCAGGAGTCTCTGAGCAAAGGTCTCTGATTAGGAATCGCTGCGAATAAGCTCTGAGCTTAAGTCTCTGAGCAGGACTTTCTGAGCAAAGTTCTCTGAGTATATGTCTGAGCAAGGGTCTCTGAGCAGGAGTCGCTGCGAATAAGGCTCTGAGATTAAGTCTCTGAACAGGAATTTCTGAGCAATGTCTGAGCAAGAGTCTCTGATCAGGAGTCTGCACAGGAGTCTCCACGCAGGAGTCTCTGAGCAGGAGTTTCTGAGCAAAGGTCTCTAAGCATATGTCTGAGCAAGGGTCTCTGAGCAGGAGTCGCTGCGAATAAGCTCCTCTGCACAGGAGTCTCCACGCAGGAGTGTCTGAGCAGGAGTCTCTGCGAATAAGGCTCTGAGCTTAAGCCTCTGGGCTGGAGTCTCTGAACAAAGGTCTCAAGGCACCCAGAATGAAGCAATGATTAAATTTGCTGAAAAGATTGTAAAAACAAAATCGCAAAAAATAGATATCATTCTCGAACAAAAAAAATCCTCACTATATGACAGATCACCATTTTTTCTCTGATATCTCAAATCTAGTAAGATCTAGCAGGTGGAATAATTACTTTTCCAGTTCGGTCTAAACCAAAAGCTTGCCTTTGATCTGGTGACTGTTGTTATTCGGTTCCAAAGTATCGCGAGAACTTCTTGTCTTCGGAGCGAAAAGAAACATCAAAAAGTGTTCCCCTCCGTAGGAGAAACACCTCCATATTTATCGCAATTCGTATTCAGAAAGCGTCTGTGATGCAGGACCTCAAGGGAGCATTCGGTAATCTCAGTTCCAGTAATCCCAGTTCCAGCCGTCTCCTTCCAGCCCCGTATGGGAACTCGTCGAATGAGCCCTTCGGCTCCCTGGAAAGCCCTTTGCCAGATCGCCTTTGTGGTGCCTCTCGACCACCTCACTTCTGAGGGGACTGGCTGTAGCAGTTTCCGCCCTTTCTCTTTGCTGTGCTACGATGAAAGGAGAGAGAGAGAGAGAGAGAGAGAGGAGGAGAGGAGATAGAGAGAGAGAGAGAGAGAGAGGAGAGAGAGAGAGAGAGAGAGAGACTCTTTTCTGAAGGAGGTCTCTTTTGATGTGTGGGCGGAGTGTGTTATTCAAACTTGAATGCATAGACTTGTGAAAGTGCATGTGCATATTTTACTTTTTTTTAAGCTTCCCTTTAACTATGCTTCTTTCCTTTTTCATTTTTGGATCTTTAATTCTGTGAAGATTGTTGACGTTTTAATGTTTTCTCCTTATTTCATATATGAAAGGGCACTGTTCAATAAATAACGATAATAATAATGATAATGATAATAATATTTGTGACTAACTTTTTTCTAATTTCATATATGAAAGGGCATTGTTTAATAATAATAATAATAATAATAATAATAATAATAATAATAATAATAATAATAATAATAATAATGATAATAATAATAAGTATCAAAGTCGGTTTTAATTTGATCATCAAAATGCCGGAGTTGGCAGTCAAATTTTCAGTGCATATCCCGTAGAGTTTATCAAGTATAAAGTGCAATTCTATTCCTTTCGTAGGGCCGCGACGTTTTGTCTGGAACTTCAGACATCCTCTTAGGCGTAGGTAGGTGATGGACTGAAGCAAGAGGGTGAGTCCATCTGCTTATAAAGAGCAGCAGGGGGCTTCATGCCGCTGCTTTTGACGGATTCACCCTCTTGCTTCAGTCCATCACCTATCTCCGCCTAAGTTCCAGACGAAACGTTGCGGCCCTACGAAAGGAATAGAATTGCATGTTATCCTTGCTGAACTCTACAGGATATACCCAGAAAATTTGACTGCTGACCTTGGCACTTTAATAATAATAATAATAATAATAATAATAATAATAATAATAATAATAATAATATAGACTTTTTCGAGTATCCTTGTCATCATTTGTGAATTTGGAATGGACACGCAGGTTTCAAATAGGTTCACCTGCTATGCTGGCCGTCATATTTATAAATAATTGGTACACATGAATGTAACTAGAAAGACAAACAGTTTAGAATTGCTATAGAACACTCTCTCCACTCAACCCCCACCCCAACTAAAAAGCCATTAAGGCTGTGCACTTTGAAAGCAATGCCAGGGATCTCAATACTCCTTATGTAAACAAAAATGAGGCGTTTTTATTCAGTGTGTAAAGCGAGCCGTTATAATACTGGAGTTAAACAACCTTTACTTCACTCCCCGATATCATGCTGGTACTTTTATATATTATGTGTTTTTACAGAAATCTTCAAAGTGTTCTCGACAAAATTTTTAACTGTCGCTAGAGGGTAAACAGAAAAAAAAGAAGTACTTCTCAAATCATTAATGATTTGAGAAGTAAGTAGAAACAGTAGTCTAAAGAATTCCGTATTAACTCTAAAGATAAGAAAGATTTTCTGTCATAAATTATATGCTTCATAATAAACTTTCCTTAAAGTAACATACCCAAAGCATGTTCAAACTAAAACACAGTCAATAATTCACTTTAATTTGTTTATAACTGTATTATTCAATAACAACTCTTATAATGACAAATGCACGAGTTTTCTACTCCATGCATAAATGCTTAATGCAAACACATACTATTTATATATATATATATATATATATATATATATATATATATATATATATATATATATATGTGTGTATATATCATATAGATTTCTATATATATATATATATATATATATATATATATATATATATATATATACTATAATATAGATATTATACATATATATATACACACACACACTATATATTTATATATATATATATATATATATATATATATACACACACATATACACATTATATATATTATATATATAAGTATATATATATATATGATGTGTGTGATATATATATATATATATATATATATATATATATATATATATATATATTATATATATAGTATGTGTTTGCATTAAGCATTTATGCATGGAGTAGAAAAACTCGTGCATTTGTCATTATAAGAGTTGTTATTGAATAATACCATTTATAAACAAATTAAAGTGAATTATTGACTGTGTTTTGTTTGAACATGCTTTGCGTATGTTACCCACTTTAAGAAAGTTTTGTTATGAAGCATATAATTTATGACAGAAAAACAAAATCTCTTATCTTTAGAGTTAATACGAATTCTTTAGACTACTGTTTAAATATATATATATATATATATATATATATATATATATATATATATATATATATATAAATTTTGTGTAATTGTATTTAGACCCTATTAAAATGCGAATCTACACTCTACTCTTACTAATGGCTAAAGTTTACAACCTGTTTTTGTAAAAGGACCCTCATACATTAGCAGTATAGTAAGGAATTCTGAAAAATGCAACGAAAAATAAATTCTTTTATAACAATATAGTAAGCTTTTCCGAAAAAAACATGAAAGAAAAAGCTATACTAAGCTTTTCCTTTCCGAAAAAAAAAAACATGAAAGAAAAAGCTTTTACCTTTACTGTATTCTGACTGAATTTTTTACTGCGTCTCTTCCAGCAATTATGCAACAACAGTTATTAGCTCTCAAGGACGCAAGACTTCGTCTACGTAATTATGCGTTTATCTTCCAATTACGATTCCAGTGAGGTATCCAAAGTCGATTCAGTATTGACTGAGGGAACAGAAAATACTGGAAGTTTTGATAAATCTATTGCAACACTTTATCCCAACTTGAATGTATTTTATTTATGAAGGATATAATTATTCCGTAATATTTATGACACGACCACCACTCATGCCGTCAAGAAAGTTTAGTTAAGCTATGGGAAATTTGTATATGAATTGCCAAAAGAAATGTTCACTGAAGCTATTTTTGTTTTATAATTATCAAATTATAACTAAATAAACTTTGAATTTTAGAAATAAAAACTATTTAAAAAACATAAAGAAGATTAAATTGACCTTGCAATACTTTGAAATCTCCAAAACGATGAAAGATTAGGATATCTCAACAAAGAAAAATAACATTTAATAGGAATGCTATTTCGAGTGTGAATGGGCACAAACCCCCAACAGCCCCTACCCCCCGCCTTTTCTTTTAACCTTATGGCGATGAATAAAAGAAAACCTCAGCTTCGTGCTATTCAGCCAGGAGTATGTATACATATCACGTAAGGATGCAACGTCCACCCAGAACAATACGTTGCTTTTTTTTTCTCTTTTTAGTTTTACTTTTTTTTTTTTTTTTTTTTTTTTTTTTTGCTATTCGAATATCAAAACAGTTAAATGGAATCCCACCTTTAGTAACCATCAGTGAAGCGGTTCAGGATATTGGAACATGGACCGAGATCGGCTTCTTAATGCAGTCACACCCATGAGCAAGTAACTTCGGGGCAATCAGTTTTCCGTACATCGTATACATAATCAATGACACCGAAAATAGATCTGTCTTTCGGTGGTCTCGGTAAAATGCTGTATGACGCGCACCCCATGAAACTTTAACCCCTGCCTGGTCGTGGCTTGACCTAAGTCGTTGCCAGACGCACGATTATGGCTAACTTTAACCTTAAATAAAATCAAAACTACTGAGGCTAGAGGGTTGCTATATGGTATGTTTGATGATTGGACGGTGGATGATCAACATAACAATTTGCACCCCTCTAGCCTCAGTAGTGTTTAAAATCTGAGGGCAGACAGATATAAAGTGGGGACGGACAGACAAAGCCGTGACAGTAGTTTTCCTTACAGAAAACTAAAAACTGCAACATGAGTAGTATCATATTTTGGCCTTAAAAGATAAATATGAGCAAAAAATTAAACATTAATTCACAAACTGCTAGCCTCACAATCACCTGACATGATAAGCCTCGGCTGACCTACAACCCCATCACCGATTTCACTGTTGTTGGTCGATCTACAGACTCTAAATACAATTAACTACGTCTTCTCCAATGGCTATGCTACAAAGATAATATCCGAAAAAGCCCTCTGGGTCTGTCACTTTTCATCCTGTCAATACTCTTCAAGTTAAGAGGGGCTTATCTTCAATCCCCTGTGTAAGGAATATCAATCTATTTGTCTTTTCAGATCAAGAGACCTTGATGCTGGATTCAGGTCGGACAAAGTTCAAACTGATTACGTTCCTGGATTTGTCTCAATTATCAGCGCTTGGTGTAATTCCCGTTGATCTAGAGAAATAATGAAAAAAAAATAAAAGCATTAAGATAATAAGAGATGTTTATTGGGGAAGGAAGAGAGAGAGAGAGAGAGAGAGAGAGAGAGAGAGAGAGAGAGAGAGAGAGAGAGAGAGAGAGAGACTAGTACTATACTAAATAGGACATTTAAGGTAGTGTGCCAAAGCGTCAAAAAAAGTACAATATAGACATCGTGATTTAATATGCTCTAAATACATTCCCCTGCTATCGCAAAATCTTGCTATCGCAAGATTTTGCGATAGCACTTTCGACATTATCACAAAGACCTACGACAGTAAAAGTAAAAGTAAAAAATATGGAAGTGTTGACTGACTAAAATTTTAATGGAGAACAACACCGAACCTGGTGATAAAAAATAAAAAAAGTTTTTCAAAAGCCTAAAATATTTCGAGCATCTAGCAGTTAAGTCTGCGAGGGTGGATTATAATGAGAGAGAGAGAGAGAGAGAGAGAGAGAGAGTACCTTTCAAAACACATGAGTAGTCCGATAAAACACATATACGCACGAACACAGTCACCGAGCTTAAAGGGAAGATGCTCATACAGGAAGGAGAGCTCTGCCTCAACATCAGAGTGTGGAGATCACGTTTTGTTTACATGTTTTTTTCCTCTCTCTCTCTCTCTCTCTCTCTCTCTCTCTCTCTATTTTGTTCTATTTGTCACCCCACGTGTATAGTTTACGAATGACGGTAACGGCAAAACGTTTACTCTTCTATATAACACTTTTTGTAATGTGTATTCCCGTGATAAATATTCTTTTACACACTCGTATGAATACAATATACACGCAAGCACGCTTTCAAGCAAAGGTACCACCACACACACACACACACACACACACACACACACTAAAATCTCTAGATAGTATTACTCTAGAGAACTAGTGAGTAATGTGATCTGTCGTAACCAGGAATCGACGCCAAGCCAGTCTGTTGGGTGAAAGGAATCACGAGGTACATTCGATC
>NC_061100.1:110512878-110535378 GCF_015104395.2 Macrobrachium nipponense | reverse complement strand
GCAGGTCTTTGAATATACTAATGTTGGGAAGGTAGGCTTATCCAGCAGTTGTAATGGGAGTATGACTTTATTTGATTTAGTTTTCTAATGTTTTTTGGTATGACCAGCAATCTGACCTCTACAGACAGCCACTTAAACCTTAGCACTTCTTTGAAGTGAGGTCTATCTGAATCCTTTTCACATCTCTCACTGTATATACCTGCCCTTTGCCCGTGCTTTCGTTTGAGAATGTGCCTGTGCATACTGCAGAATTTGTTCTGGATCTCCAATCAGACCAATCTGCTCTATATGATATACTTTTCCTAATTTTTTTCTTAATTCCTACTATTATTCTCTACTTGTGCTATTACTCGAATAATTCCACGAACTTTGCTCTGTCTTAAACTATCTTACCTTACCCCACGAGTCTTTGCTATTTTCTCTCAAGGACAAACACACGCACACACACACACAAACACGATAAAGTTCTCTTCCTTGGAGACTTCGATTTACCTCACACTAGGTGGCTCTGTTCACTTGGCTCTAATGGGAGGGTGCAGGAGGGGGAACAGAAGCACTTCGCATTTCTATTATAATTATAGATAAATTAGGAAAAAATTATCTAATACAAATAACATCCTTCACATCAACAATACCACGCATCTATTGCAACTTTTAATCTTTTCATACTTACGGGGTTAATAACAACAATGTTATGACAACAGTAAACCCTCAATCAATCAATCAATCTTTACCCAAGATCATTCTAGTAACTTTTATAAAATGATGTCCTCTCTTGAATCTTTGGATCGCTGTCATAAATTCACTGCTTTAACCACCACATCTCCCCTTCAATTTTCTTCCCAGTTTGGTATTTTGGGAGTTCCTGTTGGGAGCTCTTGGTCGCCAAAACACCCTCTTCTCGAGCCCCGTCGTGTTAGTGAAGCTCATCTTTGAATATTGAAGAATATGCATCTTCCTTTGATATAAATTTCTCCCCTAACCCTCTGATTGATGGCTTCTGCGTTTCATTCATCTGGGTTTCTAAGACTGGGTACACTATGCACTCGCAACCTCTCCTGCTGCTACACTCACGGCACTTAATATTTGCTATGAACTGCTGTACCACAACGCTTTGAAGGAAGACGTTTCCTTATACTAAGAATAAATTTAATATCTTGATCCAATGTAGAGCTAAAACAAAGACTGATTCTCTGCTAATAAAGCTCTCGACAACTTTTGTAAGACCTAGGTGTTATGCTCAAATATGCATCAAAACTTGCTTTCTTAGGGAAGAGGTTGCACTTGTTTGCTAACATTTCTCAGCTCATTCTGCCCAAATTCTCTTTCCCAGCTCCTCCAGGAATTAGGAATTTGTAAGAAAAATGGCTCCTGCACAATGCACTGCGTCTGGGAGCAGGACAACGCATTGTGTCTAGGAGCAGGACAAAGCATTGTGTCTAGGAGCAGGACAACGCATTGTGTCTAGGAGCAGGACAACGCATTGTGTCTAGGAGCAGGACAAAGCACTGCGTCTAGGAGCAGGACAATGCATTGCATCTAGGAGCACGAGAGGTAATGAGTGAACAATGTTCCCGTTCGCAGAACCAAATGAATGAAGCATAGAACCCACCAGGCAAAAGTATAGGAGGAACATTTATAGCAGAGGAATGCATCAGTATTTGAAATTTATATATAAAAACTTTTGACCGCATCACTCTTACAATTTATTTTATTGTATCTTTTTCTAATTTACGTACATTACTTTCTTTCATTACATCGCTATGTTTTTCTGGGGTAAAAAAAATGTGATAAAATTTATGACGGACATTATATATATATATATATATATATATATATATATATATATATATATATATATATATATATATATATATATATATATATATATATATATATATATATATATGCTTAAAAAATCACAGTAGATGCACGTGACTTCATAATGCGAATACCACGGAAATGACAGTCAGGAATCCAAGCGCTTTCGTCTTATTAAGACATCGTCAAGGAGCTACTAAAGTACAATCGGAGAGGAAGGCCTCAGGTACAACAAGATCAGGAATACCAGGATGGTTAATTATCAAAAGGTAAAAATTAAAAAGGGATAATCCAGGATTATCGGTTATCACACGAGGTCACAAACTTAAACAGATTCTGACCCTAACCGAAATTACAAAGTATCTTTACAGTCCAAAACATGTAAAAACTGAATATATTAATTTTGTTGCTTATATTTATCTACAACTTTTTTCATTATGAAAGCATCAAGTTTAAATAAACCAGACTTAAATTTAGAACATTTCTATTATTTGACTTGATAAAACAAGATTCAATGATATTCCTTTTAACTGTGTCATTACATGGGACTAAGGCTCTTGCTTGACTCCAGTTAATAGGATGGTCTAAATCTCTCATATGTACAAATAATGCATTCGATATTTGCCCAGTTCTCACAGAATATTGATGTTTGCTTAAGACGCTGTGAAAGAGATTTGCCAGTCTGTCCGTAATAGATTTTATCACACTTTTTGCAAGGAATTTCATATATGCAGCCTGGAAGATCTTTAGGAGAATTTTTGATTACTAAACTCTTGACATTAATATTACTGAAAACAACATTTATGTTAAAAAGCTTTAAAATTCTAGGAATATCTAAAAACCTTTCATCATAAGGTAATTTTAGAATGTTATGCTTACTAAATTCAAGTTTGTCATTAGTTGAATAAAATGTTTTTCTAGCTCTTTTCCATGCCACATCTACAAAGTCCTTGGGTATTTAAGTTTCAGCAATATCATAAATAGTTTTAATTTCAGCGTCAATAAACTGCGGGCTACAGACACGTAAAGCCCTTAGGAACATCCCAGAAAAAACGAGAATTTAACATTTTGATGGTGATTGGAGTAGTAATGAACAAGAGGCAATATTAGTTGATTTTCGAAAGACTGAAAAGGTGAAATTTCTATCATTTCTATGGACAGTTACATCAAGAAAATTCAAATTACAATTTCTTTCTTCCTCTACAGTAAATTTTATAGAAGGACTAAATTATTGAGATTATTAAGGAATTCCTGGAGGTTTTCGTGAACTGGCCAAATACAGAAGATATCATCCACGTATCAACCAAATAACTTTTGGGGCAAAATTCTTGGTAAGAGTTTTGTCTCAAAAAATTCCATGTAAATATTGCTAAGGACAGGAGATAAGGGATTACCCATGGCCATGCCAAACTTTTGTACAAAAAATTCCCCATTGAAACCAAATTTACTATCTTTGATACATAACCTTATAAGACTAATGAGATTTTCTACACTTAAGGGAATGTCATGACGCTCTAATTCCTCTTCTAAATATTCAAGTAAGTCATCTACAGGCACTTTTGTAAATAAAGAGACAACATCAAAACTAACCATATTAAAATCATAATTCAAATTTAAAACTATTCAATTTGTTTATAAAATCAACATTGTTTTTAACATTCGTGTTAGAAATATTTCCTACCAAAGGAGTAAGAATTTTTACAAGCCATTTAGATAAATTATACGAAACTGAGCCCACTGAACTAATGATTGGTCTGATAGGGTTATTGATTTTATGTGTCTTGACTAAACCATACATGTAAGGTAGGGAGGTGCATTGCGGTGTAAACTGTTTAATTAAATGGTCCAAGCCCTTCAAAATGGATTTAATTTGTTTATTAAAATGGGAGTACTGTCTGTGTAGGTCAGACCTCAGTTTCGTATAAGTATCAGTGTCATTTAGCAATGTCATTATTTTACTTATATAGTCACTTTTATTCATAATTACCACTGCATTAGATTTATCTGCTTTTGTCACCTTCACTGTTTCGTCTTCTTTAATTTTCTTAAAAGCCTGGAGAAATCTCACGGGTACATTAGGGGGAGAAGGTTTACTCATAGCACCATACACAATACCTTTACAAATATTGATATCATCAGGGCATAGGTTTTGATTCAATTTTTCTAAATAACAAAAGGATTTTGAGATGTCGACACAGTCCAGGTTACCATTAAATACACCAAAGCTTAACCCATATCCCAAAGCCGCTGTCGTAGCACTATCCACTGGTTTGTCAGATAAATTAATCATGAAGTCCACGTTGGCATGCTTAGTCCAGTCGCTTTCAGCAATAAGATTTTTCAGCTTGACTTGGAGCTTCCTTTCAAGACGGTTGCAGCACTTTCTCAATTTTCCATAGCAATAATCCATCATCCGATTCTTCCAATCGACAGGAACCGTCTGATTAAAGCTATACCGTCTGCTTCTAAGTGTACGGAAGCAGACGGTATAGCTTTAATCAGACGGTTCCTGTCGATTGGAAGAATCGATGATGGATTATGCTATGGAAAATTGAGAAAGTGCTGCAACCGTCTTGAAAGGAAGCTCCAAGTCAAGCTGAAAAATCTTATTGCTGGAAGCGACTGGACTAAGCATGCAACGTGGACTTCATGATTAATTTATCTGACAAACCAGTGGATAGTGCTACGACAGCGGCTTTGGGATATGGGTTAAGCTTTGGTGTATTTAATGGTAACCTGGACTGTGTCGACATCTCAAAATCCTTTTGTTATTTAGAAAAATTGAATCAAAACCTATGCCCTGATGATATCAATATTTGTAAAGGTATTGTGTATGGTGCTATGAGTAAACCTTCTCCCCCTAATGTACCCGTGAGATTTCTCCAGGCTTTTAAGAAAATTAAAGAAGACGAAACAGTGAAGGTGACAAAAGCAGATAAAATCTAATGCAGTGGTAATTATGAATAAAAGTGTCATATATATAAGTAAAATAATGACATTGCTAAATGACACTGATACTTATACGAAACTGAGGTCTGACCCTACACAGACAGTTAACTCCCATTTTAATAAACAAATTAAATCCATTTTGAAGGGCTTGGACCATTTAATTAAACAGTTTACACCGTAATGCGCCTCCCTACCTTACATGTATGGTTTAGTCAAGACACATAAAATCAATAACCCTATCAGACCAATCATTAGTTCAGTGGGCTCAGTTTCGTATAATTTATCTAAATGGCTTGTAAAATTCTTACTCCTTTGGTAGGAAATATTTCTAACACGAATGTTAAAAAACACTGTTGATTTTATAAACAAATTGAATAGTTTAAATTTGAATTATGATTTTAATATGGTTAGTTTTGATGTTGTCTCTTTATTTACAAAAGTGCCTGTAGATGACTTACTTGAATATTTGGAAGAGGAATTAGAGCGTCATGACATTCCCTTAATTAAGTGTAGAAAATCTCATTAGTCTCATAAGGTTATGTATCAAAGATAGTAAATTTTGTTTCAATGGGGAATTTTTTGTACAAAAGTTTGGCATGGCCATGGTAATCCCTTATCTCCTGTCCTTAGCAATATTTACATGGAATTTTTTGAGACAAAACTCTTACCAAGAATTTTGCCCCAAAAAGTTATTTGGTTTAGATACGTGGATGATATCTTCTGTATTTGGCCAGTTCACGAAAACCTCCAGGAATTCCTTAATAATCTCAATAATTTAGTCCCTTCTATAAAATTTACTGTAGAGGAAGAAAGAAATTGTAATTTGAATTTTCTTGATGTAACTGTCCATAGAAATGATAGAAATTTCACCTTTTCAGTCTTTCGAAAATCAACTAATATTGCCTCTTTTGTTCATTACTACTCCAATCACCATCAAAATGTTAAATTCTCTGTTTTTTCTGGGATGTTCCTAAGGGCTTTACGTGTCTGTAGCCCGCAGTTTATTGACGCTGAAATTAAAACTATTTATGATATTGCACTGAAACTTAAATACCCAAGGACTTTTGTAGATGTGGCATGGAAAAGAGCTAGAAAAACATTTTATTCAACTAATGACAAACTTGAATTTAGTAAGCATAACATTCTAAAATTACCTTATGATGAAAGGTTTTTAGATATTCCTAGAATTTTAAAGCTTTTTAACATAAATGTTGTTTTCAGTAATATTAATGTCAAGAGTTTAGTAATCAAAAATTCTCCTAAAGATCTTCCAGGCTGCATATATGAAATTCCTTGCAAAAAGTGTGATAAAATCTATTACGGACAGACTGGCAAATCTCTTTCACAGCGTCTTAAGCAACATCAATATTCTGTGAGAACTGGGCAAATATCGAATGCATTATTTGTACATATGAGAGATTTAGACCATCCTATTAACTGGAGTCAAGCAAGAGCCTTAGTCCATGTAATGACACAGTTAAAAGGAATATCATTGAATCTTGTTTTATCAAGTCAAATAATAGAAATGTTCTAAATTTAAGTCTTGGTTTATTTAAACTTGATGCTTTCATAATGAAAAAAGTTGTAGATAAATATAAGCAACAAAATTAATATATTCAGTTTTTACATGTTTTGGACTGTAAAGATACTTTGTAATTTCGGTTAGGGTCAGAATCTGTTTAAGTTTGTGACCGTGTGATATCCGATAATCCTGGATTATCCCTTTTAATTTTTACCCTTTTGATAATTAACCATCTGGTATTCCTGATCTTGTTTGTACCTGAGGCCTTCCTCTCCGATTGTACTTTAGTAGCTCCTTGACGATGTCTTAATAAAGACGAAAGCGCTTGGATTCCTGACTGTCATTTCCCGTGGTATTCGCTTATATATATATATATATATATATAGTATATATATATATATATATATATATATATATATATATATATATATTTATATATAGTATATATTTATTTATTTATTTATTTATTTATATTTGCCCATCATAAATTATATTCATTTCTTTCTATCCCACAAAATCATAGCGATGTAATGAAAGTGCAATATATATATATATATATATATATATATATATATATATATATATATATATATAATTACAGAATGTTTTCTTTTGCAACAATATATATATATATATATATATATATATATATATATATATTGTTGCAAAAGAAAACATTCTGTAATTATATATATATAATATATATATATATATATATATATATATATATATATATATATATATATATATTGCACTTTCATTACATCGCTATGATTTTGTGGGATAGAAAGAAATGAATATAATTTATGATGGGCAAATATAAATAAATATATATATATATATATATATATATATATATATATATATATATATATATATATATATATATATATATATATATATATATATATATATGTATATTGTTGCAAAAAGAAAACATTCTGTAATTAAAAGCTGAAACCAACTAGAATTAAGGGAAGTAATGTTATTATTGGTTATCATTCATAATATGTTTCATTTTAATACAAAACTTTTGGACTAATGAAAAAAAGTTAAATATATCTTAATTCAACCAGACCAATGAGCTGATTAACAGCTCCTCTACGGCTGGCCAAAAGGATTAGGTATTATTATTATTATCATTTTTTTGCTAGGAACCAATTGGTTACCTAGCAATGGGACCCACAGCTTATTGTGTGATCCGAACCGCATTACATCGAGAAATGAATTTCTAATCGCCAGAAATAAATTCCTCTGATTCAACGTTGGTAGAGCGGGTAAGCGAACTTCGGACTACCAAAACCGTAGATGAGTATGTTAACCACTCGTCTAACGAGGACCTATATTAAAAACCATTCATAAAGAGAGAGAGAGAGAGAGAGAGAGAGAGAGAGAGAGAGAGAGAGAGCCACAAGTGTCTACAGCGATGCAGGATAATAGGATCATTTCCACATAATATCCTATTTCATGGTGGAAATAGATTTGGCCCTTTCCCTTTGGGGCCAGAGTGCTTCATCTGAATAAAAAGAGAGAGATCGCAATCTCTCTCTCTCTCTCTCTCTCTCTCTCTCTCTCTCTCTCTCTCTGCGAGTTGATAACACGACAATTAATATAATGGCTTTGGTTCCCTCCATTTTCTCTATCAAAGTCATATACCCAATTAATATGTAAACTAATTTTTATTCGGAATCAAGTCAAATTGCAAATGGGACTGGTATGTTCACACAAACGCGTTATATACTATATATGTATGTATCTGTTTGTGTGTGTGCAAATACCAGCATTAAAGATGAAAAGGGGTAGAAAACACGAAGGAAATGGGGATTATGTCTTGAAAAGTATTTGGCATTCTCTCATGAAACCACGACCTTTAACATCAGTATTGCAACCAGATGTCTCCTACATTATATCTTATTAATCATGATGGCTTTATAAAATCAGACTGAAAACGAATTCACCTCGTGTGTCTATATAACGTCCCTCCTGTGCAACAACAGAGCATACAATAAAGCTCCTTCAAGGATTCCCTGTGACGTAGCTATATCAGAACTCTCTCATTTATGTTGCTGTGATTCTCAACGTCTGTATTTCGAGGAGTGTTTTTCATTTTACAGAATTCCTTTTGATCGTGAGGTTCCTGTCGTCGCGATGATATATTTCTTTTTTTATGTTTTTGCGTTCCTCCTCTTCAAGTTGTTTTCTCATTTTAAGTATTTCAGTGGCATATGTATATGTCATTCTAGTCGTATCTTGCTCTAAACTAAATTAAACAACTGAACTATGAATCATATTCTAAAGCACTATTACATGACAGTGATGTTCCCCAATTTTGTCCGTACTCTCTGTAAAGCATTTCGCTTATGAATTTAAACCTGACTGGCAAGTGATACGATTCTACAGTGTAAGAAATATTTTGATTTTTTGTTCGTTACCCTTCAAGAAATTCTCCCATTCAATGACCAACTTTGTCAGTCCACCTTATTTCCTTTGGTAAAATAAATTCGTCAAAGACACGATCCAAGGGAATAATCTTGACACTGAAGAAGTTCTGATTTTCTTATTTCATAGGGAAAAGGCTCCCCTATTGCAAATTTATTCTATCTCTCCCTTCCTCTTCATGGGACTAATTTCTCTACAAAGTAACTGCTAAGCCCATCCACTGACTTGACCAACATTCACTAAACGTGTACAGCATTAGCTACTTCACCGAAGTTCCTAAAAGGCTTACATACTTTTCTCATTCAACTTTTTCTTGCTCCAAGTCTCTTCTTTCAAGCAGTTCCAAATTACTGGAAATTTTCCATAGCTTATCACCCCCACATCAGCGCTGAACCATCCCCAAACAACGAGTAATTCACACTGGAAGAAGTCTGGAAATTATATACTTGAAACTGGAAGACGTCTGAAAATTATATAGTCTGGATGAGACAGGAAAATAAAGACGACCCAAAAATAAAAATGAACGAAGTGAAAATGAACTGATATGAATAAAACACTCAGACTGTTTACACCTGGGCACTTGGGTATTCGCAGCTTCGCCTAATCACGAAATGGTGGGCAAAGTTTGCCCTAAACATTTTCCACAAAAGAGGCAGCTGGCTATTAATGAGGCAATGGCAAATTCCTATCAATGGCGTCATTTATTTCTGTTTACTGCTTCAATTGGCTAGAAACCTTGACAGTTTGTCACCCACGCAAAGTATTCATTTGAATTTTTATCCAATTGTTTGTTTGCTTGTACGGCGTTTTTACGTTGCATGGGTTATTCAGCAACGAGACCAACGGCTTTACGTGACTTCCGAACCACGTCCAGAGTGAACTTTTATCACCAGAAATACTCATCTATAACCCCTCAGTGAAATGCCCGAGAATCGAACTCGCGGCCATCGAGGTGGCGGGCCAAGACCTTACCGATCACGCCACTGAGGAAGGCGACATTAAATAATTTGATGATGACAATGCGTTCTTTAAGCTATTACGAGAGTGAATAGTAAATCGATCTCATACACGATAGCTTCAAAATCTTTTCAGTGCCAGAGAAAACAAATTTTATCGAATGATATCTCTTAACACAATCTCACTCCTCAAAATGCTAGACTTTCGTGAAGAAATTATATTTTCCTAATAAAAGTTTTATAAATATAATTGCCGAGTAATTACTTAACTAAGAATAAATTGATCTCATACATCATGGCTTCAAAATCTTTTTAATGCCATAAAAAAAATGTATCGAATGATATCTCATAACCTAATCTCATTCCGCAAAATGCTAGACATTTCGCGAGAATAATTATTCCCATGTCAATCTTAACGGAAACTTCAAACTGCTAATGTCCTTTAAGCTTAGCTCACTAAGTACCATTCCAGGCTGCAGGTCTGGGTTAGTAGGAAAGCTTAGGTTAAACGAACGAGAAAAAACGTTAAGTATAATGAATGCTTAATTAGGCTGACTGACAGTAAAGCAAAAATAAATCTGACACCATTTGTTGAACGTCATTCAGATGAAAAAAAAAAAACAATAAACAAAAATAAAATAAAATAAAACAGAATGTTCTTTTCGCCGTCAAGTTTTTGTTGTTTTGAATCATTCTTCTGGAAAATAAACGAAGGCTGACAAAAAGGTATTTGTTGAAAGGATGCAGTTGTTAATGGAAGCTACACTTTACAACTAAAATAAAAGTTATATTTTCACAAACTAATAAGTGTAGTGCGCACATTAAAATTCTCTCCGCAAAGAGCGTGTATTTAAATCGAGTATCTCTCACGAAATGAGATACAGAGGAATTCCAGAGAGAGAGAGAGAGGAAAAAAAAAAAAGTACGTAGGAGAGTGGAAGCAATGGCCCGTTTCATTTGTCTCACTCGTCCTCACTTGGTTAAGTTTCATCCACTTGTCCCTCCAGAGTCAACGAGCAAGACTCTCTCGAGTCGCACTCGAATCGCATCATAAGGCTGCAGCTCTCCCACTCAGTCTTGTGTTCAAGTCCCGTTTTCGAGTTCTTACTCGAGTGTGAAAGAGACGTCATTCTCTTCCTTTTCTCACAGGCCGTTCATTAAAAAAACAAAACAAAAAGAAAACGAGTCTGCTTCAAAGATGATTATTTAAAAAAAATCACGGATTTCTATGTACGCTCCCTACATTCACACAATATATATTATATAAATATACTTTATATATCTATACATACACACACACACACACACACACACATATATATATATATATATATATATATATATATATATATATATTATATATATATATATATATATATATATATATATATATATATATATATATATATCTATCGCAAATAAACTGCAAAATAAACTAGATAGTCCACGAGTAGACCTAACAATCGCTTCCCTTCAATTCCTTCAACACTCAAAGTTGAAAAAGAAGAAAAAATAAAAACAACGCGAGAACTTACTTTCAACTCATCCCATCAACACGGGACCTTGGAAGCTCCTGGATTACCTGAGGAAAGAAAAGGAAAGATCTTATAATAATGGAAATATTTCCCTCTTCTGACAATGAAGGTTATGGTGTGTGGTTGCGAGAAAATTATTTTCTTTATTTGCACTATACTAGTAATGTCCATGACATAAAAATACAATTTGAAACGCACAAAAAGAAACAAAATAAATAAATGTGTTTCTTATCCTTACGAATAAAAACAGTATTTTTTCTTTATTTTCACAATGCAGGTAATGTCAGTAATACAAAATTATTTATGAAACTAAAAAAAAATAATTCAATTTTCCTGCTACTATGAATATCCTAAATTTTCATAAAAAATGATAAGGAACACAATGCACTTTATAGGTATCTAGATCGGGTGAACGACACAAAAATACGTTTTGAAACAAGAAAAAATTAATTTGTTATTCCTGCTACTATAATCTTCCTAAATTTATTTAAAAAAATAAAAAGAACTTTGATAAGCAAAAGTCGTTTATTATTCCTGCTACTACGATCTTTCTAAATTTTTTTGATAAGTACACTTTATGAAACATTTTTAGAACATTCTATCCTCTGAATGCGGTAACTTAAAAAAAAAAGAAACTCAACAGTTTCTTTAGGGTACAAAAATATCTATTTTTTCTTAGTTTTATTTGAATGACTTACGGACTGGGAAGAAAAAATTATTATATTGAAGTAAAAGAAAGATAATTTATAAGAAACAATAAAAAAATGAGTACCAACAGCAGCATAATAAAGACAAACTAAAAATATACGACTAAAAATGAAAAGATGGCTCAAATCTACAAAACATTCCAGAATTCCCACTTGTAGTTTGCAATTACAAAACTCATATATTCCAGCTCCAAAATATGAGGTCGTTCGCTATGCAGAAATCGGTGATTAACTACTCACTAAATCTTTCCCTTCCTTCCTCCTCCTATTACTAATCTCCTCTCCCTTCTTACTCCTTGTACTAAACAGAACCTTCGCCTCCTTTCCTTTACTAAACAGAACCCATCGACCCCCAACGCCCCCGTCCTCCTTTCCCTTCCTTCCCCGTCCTATTACTAATTTCCTCTCCCTTATTAATCCTTTTACTAAATAGACCCTTCCCCCCCTTCCTTTACTAAACAGAGCCCATCGCCCCCAACACCACCCCCCGTCCAAACGTCATCTCCCTTGGCATTTAATTGCAAACTCATGTTCCAGGTATATCACGGTCTCAAACTCCTCCAGATTACTAACTGATGTAGGTGTCCTTCTCTCTGAAGAGCGATCACTCCAAGGGGCGAAGGCGCTGTCTAGCAGCTACCTGCGGTCGTGTTCTGGTGCCAAAGTGCCTACGACAGCTGAGAGGGACGTCGACGGAGGTTAGAAGAGCTCAAGTAGTAGTAGTAGACTGGAATTCGGCCTTTAGTTTCATTGATTTTGGAGGTGAGTTGAATATAGAATTTAGCCCTAAGGCCAAGCACTAGGACCTATAAAACGTGTAAGAAGAGAAAAACCCCAAAGCAGTTGCATTATGAATCAAGTGTTAGGAGAGGGTGGAAAGTAAGATGGAAGTAAGAGAATATGAAACGAGGTACTGTAAAACGAGCGAAAGTTGTTGCATCTAGTGGCCGAAAGCACGCTGCAAAGAACCTTAAGTAATGGCTACAGTGCACCCCATGAGGTCCAATGAAGGCACTAACCCCCTACGGGATCTGAGAGAGAGAGAGAGAGAGAGAGAGAGAGAGAGAGAGAGAGAGATCAGTCTAATATATATATATATATATATATATATATATATATATATATATATATATATATATATATATATATATATATATATCCGATTACTGAGACAGATTCCGGGATATCAATTTTTACAGGCAGATTCAGTTAAGCAGCAATTACCACCAGTTAAACAGCTCACCTGTCATTTTATGGGGCATTTCCTGCCCAGGGGTTCCACAACCATCCACGAGAGGCTACTAAGCTACATGATATTTTCCATCAGCAGTCTACGGCTTGCAGAACGCTCTGACGTATGTGGGTACCATTGGCCTCATGAGTATTCTGATGAACCCTATTCATAAGGAACAAGCCCACCAAAGGGCCACTGACTTGAAATTCAAGCTTCCAAAGAATTTGGTGTTCAATGGGAAATACAGAAAGGAAATTACCATCCACTCCCTAACTGCTGCACCACATAATGGAATTTCCCACGAAGTTGATGCAGTAAATTCAATTCTACAAAATCGGCGCCTTTTAGGCCTAAGTTTGAATTTAACGAATTTCCGGCCCTAGTGGTCTCCGAAAATCCTCAGACTTTTGACAGTCAATATGATTGAAAATATGGAAATGAGAGACTGTAGTCGAATTCAGCAGCACACTAACAGTCAATGGTCATTACTTGTACAGTTTGGAAGTTCATCGCTGGACGAGTGGTTTTCGCACTCGGCTGCAAATTCGGTGGTCCGAAGTTCGAATCCCGGCTCGGCCAACGCGGAATCAGAGGAATTTATTTCTGGTGATAGAAATTAATTTCTCGATATAGTGTGGTTCGAATCCCACAATAAGCTGTAGGTCCCGTTGCTAGGTGACCATTTGGTTCCTAACCACGTAAAAATATCTAATCCTTCGGGCCAGCCCTAGGAGAGCTGTTCATCAGCTCAGTGGTCTGGTAAAACTAAGATATACTTAACTTGTACAGTTTGGAGCTAGACTTAGATCAATTCACTTCGACGAGAGTGTCCGTGGACTTTTGAACTTGATGTACACGATGCACATTCAAAGAGTCCAGGAGGATGACAAAGGAATAATGGAGGGAAGGAAGCATAAAAAAAGAATAATACAAGACAAACGTTGACAGAGCAAACAAGACCGAGAAGAAGAGCGAATGAAACTGAGAATGATACAGTATGCTGGAGAACAAGCAGAGACTCATTTAAGATTTCATAAGGGCAAATACAATGTAAATACGCCGCATAAAAAAACAGTTAGCAAGCAACGTGAAAGCGAAAGTGTTCTAGACTGAACCAATAAAAAAACATGAGATGAGGTATAGTATAAAACGGTGAAAAAAAAAATGTATAAAGAGTAATATAGCGAAAGAGAGAGTCAATTATGAAATGAAGCCCAAAAGGGAAAAAACTTTATATCAACCAAAGTGGTTAAGACCACCAGCCGTCTGGTCTCTGTGGGCAACTTTCGGCTCTCCTTCGCTACCCCTTCTATAGTTTATAGATCCTTAACTTTTCTCTCTCTCTCTTTTCCCCACTGGCTAAAGCAAACTGACCACGTCCTCCCAGTGGCCTTATTAGTGGCTATCGTCGTGAGAACCATAACGAAACGTTCCCCTTGGAAAAAAAAAAAAGAAAAAAAAAAATTTGGGTTGGGGTTTGTGTCGGTACTTCCTGTCGTCGTTTTCAGAGCTCTTTTTTAAAATGAGAATTATAATGAGAGTTTTTTTTATAGTGATTAAGTATTTCTAAAGGAAGCTGGCCTCAAAATTCGTTGTTGTCTGTGTTGACAATTTTGTACTAATTCAAAAAAAACGAATGACTTAAAATTCCGCATAAATGATGAAATAAGCTCAAAAATATTTTCGAGAGGAAAGAACCCATTTTGACATTCGTTAAATCATTTGCTCTCATTTATAAGTATGATCTTCCTATATTTCATTTACGCAGTTGTAAAGTTAGTGTAAATTCATGTTCATTTGGACCTTTTCACTTTCAGTAAATCATTTGCCCTTATTTATATGTATGATTTCCCAATATATCATTTACGCAGTTATAAAGTTAGTGTAAAGTCATGTACACTTCGACCGTTTCTCTATAGCTCAGTGTATTACACTCCAGACTGGTTAAAAAAAATAGTGGAGAACCATTTTGTTTCTTAGACATAAGAATTTCTGATGATGAATCCAACAGCGTGTTGTTTGTTTAGATAAAAAATTCCTTTCATAGAAAACAATTCTGATACTTTACAGCCTTTGAAACACTGAACGATCTGTTTTAAATAGTATATACATATATACATACTATATATATATATATATATATATATATATTATATATATATATATATACGTATATTCATAGATTGACAGAATATATCATATGTAAATATACCAATAACCGGTTCTTCTACGCTAAAATACAATCTCTCTCTCTCTCTCTCTCTCTTTGAACCTATCTAATCATTTATAATCTAAGAATACGGTTGACACTGCAAAGCCTTAAACTTAAGTGAAGGAACAAGTGAATTCCCGATCTTAAGGGAAGGATGACGATGACGATGATGATGATGATGAGAGAGAGAGAGAGAGAGGGAGAGTTCAGCAATTTATAACACCAAGAGACAGAAGACATTATTCAATGCTTTCAAAATCTTTCCTGATATAATTTGCCAAATCGAAATATCTCTCTTGAAATATTGAAAATATACGGGCAGTGGTAGATTAATAGTGCCCAAAACTATACCAGGAAAACTAAGGAAAGCACACAGGACATTAATCCACTACGCAACTGCATCGACAATGCAGCGTCTATTCAGTGCGTTGCCAGCTCATCTGAGGAATACATCAGGAATGAGCGCAGATGTGTTTAAGAATAAGCTCGACCAATATCTAAGCTGCATCCCAGACCATCCAAATTGGAAGATGCAAAATATACCGGAAAATGCATCAGCAATTCTCTGGTAGACATTAGAGGGGCCTCACACTGAGGGACCTGGGGCAACCCGAACAAGATATAAGGTCCGTAAAGTAAGGTCTCTCTGTCCATAAATCCGTCAACCATCCGATAACAAATGCATATGACGATCACTCTCAAGGATTACTTTGTCACCATCGGAGCCTTTTCAACAAATGACAATGCAACAGTTAATGAAGTAAAAAACATCACCTGCGATAATGGTTATGATATACGAGAATAGGGGGATGGGTAATTCTGTGAAATTATTGTGTACAATGGTTAACTAATGGAAAAACGTATATATACCTTGGCGTTATCGCATGTTCATGCATCACTCAGCCAGATTGTATTTTGGTTCCAGAATTGGATCCTATCAAGATTAGCGAACCCACTATTTTTCAAGACAATATTGTACCACTTTGATTTATATATGCATGCATATATTATATATATATATATATATATATATATATGTGTGTGTGTGTGTGTGTGTGTGTGTGTGTGTGTGTGTATAATATGTATATGCTATATATATATGAATCAAAGTGGTATAATATTTCTTGAAAAACAGTGGGTTCGCTAATCTTGACATGATCCCTAGAATTAAATTAGTACCCAAAAGAAACTGGCAGTGGTCTGACACTTTATGTTATTTAGCTTGATGCAAAGTTAAAGGATATTTCTTTCAAGGGTCCCATACAATGAGCGATTGTATGAACGATTGTCTGTATCGTTTGCAAAAACATTGCGTATTGCCTTGTCTGAATGCAAAAATGGGCGAAGTTAAGTGGTCTGAACGATCTCGGAGGGAATCTATCACGATCAGGTTGCTGGCTTGTGACTTATGTCTGTCGTACACAGGTCGCGCAATGAATGCGTTTGTCTGCCTGATATCTTCAGCATCTTAGCAATCCTTGACGTGTAAAGACGTATTGTGAAGGTCTGGACCACTACTGAATGAATTCGACATTTGTGGATAGGGAATTCTGGGTAGAATTCATGGAGTTGTATAAAGAACAATCATTTGGATGGCAGGAGACACTGAAGATAATAATTTCAAGTAGGTTTCCAGTCTCCTGGTTCTAAAGCAAGTTCCTCGAGCAAAGCACCGTGAGAAAGTTCATTTCTCTTAGTCATCCACCATTCCTTTTTTTTCTGCCACCTCTCTTCTAGCGATGATGCTTTTTTTACGTTGCATAGAACCAGTGGTTATTCAGCAACGGGACCAACGGCTTGACGTGACTTCCGAACCGCGTCGAGAGTGAACTTCTATCACCAGAAATACACATCTCTCACATCTCAATGGAATGCCCGAGAATCGAACTCGCGGCCAGCGAGGTGGCAGGCCAAGACCATACCGATCACGCCACTGAGGCGCTTAGAGATGATGCCATGTCTTCCCGAGACGAAACCTTTGTTCAGATTGAAATCTGTGCGGAGATCGTTCGTATTGTCTCAATGGTGTGTGTGTGTGTGTGTATGTCGACACCGACAATCGTTCATACAATCGTTCAGTATATGGGGCCCTTTAGTTACCAATGACTACGTATTTACAAAGATGCTTATGATGCGAGGAACATCAAAACCACTGACACTAATAGGCTAATTATTCAAGTTTCATAATAACAACGAAATTAATCACAGAAGTAATAATTTTAGGTACAAAACAGTATATTAATCGTCGCTCTTTGAACTAAGTCAACTGACTTAAAAACGAGAATTACGTAACACACAACAAAAAATCGATAAGTGTTAATAAGATCACAAACGTCATTTGTGTTCATGAACTTGGTTAAAAACTTGTTGACGCAAGGAGGGGTCATCGACCACTTCGTCATTGCCGTCGTAGACATCTCATTTCTAGTTTGACCTACAAAGATTTCATCACAGGAATTTACACGGGATCGAATATAAGCATTCTTTGGTATTGTCTGGGGAGTTCTTCATCTCTGATCTATTTCTTAAATGCCACTTTGACATTTAACTTTTAGGCAGATTGGAATATCGTTACACCCCATTACCAAATGGAATTTCTAGTAATTTTTTGTGCTGCATATTTTTCTGTTGTTCAGCAGCATCCATCTAAAGATAGAATAGAACAGAATACAGAATTTAGGTCAAAGGCCAAGTGCTAGAACTTGTGAGGTCATTCAGCGCTGAAACGGAAATTGACAGTAAAAAGATTTGCTAATTGTGACAGGAGGAAAACTTCGCAGTTACACTAGGAAACAATTGTTAGAAGAGGGTGGAAAGTACGATGGAAGAGAGAGAATATGAACGGAAGTACAGTAAAAGGAATGAAAGCGGTTGCAGCTAGGGGCCGAATGGACGCTGCAAAGAACCCTTAAGACTGACGGCACTACCTCCCTATGGGTTTTATCTGAATGCAGAATCGTCAGATTTTTACATCATTTTTTGTTGTTGTCTTTGAAAGTAGAACAAATGCAATACTGTATAACATGTCGTTCAGTAATTTATTTAATACCCTCTGCGAAAAACAACAAAAATGCTCTCGATCACTAAACTTAATAGCAAGAAAGGTCTCACATAATTGATTTTTTCGTGGACAAACCATCTTAGTTTCTTTGTTTTTACGTTCATAGACAGTATTAAACGGTCTTATGTTGTATTTGAAACCTAAATAGTCCACAGCATCTATTCCTTGATATCAAAAGCACTTTGAGATGCAATTATCTCGAGTTTCCCCGACGTGTTTATTATCCCAAAAATCCTAGTTAGTTTTTTTTTATCACCACCATTACAGCTGGGATTTCTGTTTATTGAAATCCAATACTCGGTTATGCCTTACATCCATTTCAGCCAAACCATCCTTGTCAATGGGGCATTAAGGTAATCACTTCATCCTGTGTGGTCAACACTCTTTCCTTTTCATTTGCGTGTGTATCTGTCCTGCCTTTTATAAACTTATCATATGACCACAGATCACACATTCTAGGAGAAAAATAACTTGAATCTAAACCTTCGTGTATTTTTTCCCCCGGTAAATTTAACCGCCATAAGGAATTAGAAGGTGGAGTTTTCTGTGTGAAAATCCGGTGAATGAACTTTAAGTTTTCGCCGTTCAGTATTATCTTTTGCTTTGCTACTAAAATTGACATGTTGCTCCTCCGAAACGTCAGGTAGAATGTTGATTAAAAGGCCCTTCTCTCTCTCTCTCTCTCTCTCTCTCTCTCTCTCTCTCTCTCTCTCTCTCAGGTTACAGACGGAATTGTGAAGTTGTGAGACACGAGTTTCCTCTGGATATTTTTTTTAAAGGTTACATTGCCTCAAAGACATAATGGGAAACAAAGTTGTCATAAAGGAAATGTGGCTGACGCTTTTCAGCGACCATTAAAAGTCATACATATTTTAAAATCATGCAATTTCTATTGAGGACAATGGCAATATATTTACAGAGACTATATATCTTTTCGTCTAGCGTCTGAATCAGTCTGTACTTCATTTTATATTTAAATTTCTAGGATAAAAGAAACAATAGTTAACAATCGAGATATATGGCCTGAAGTGACATAGGATGACACGTTCTGATGGAGGGTTCAGTTTCGAATTATAGGTTTATCGAAGGAATAACGAGACATGGATACTAATACATTAATGGCACACTGATTTATCGGGAGATTCGTTATGAATCACAAGATCGTGTTGACTAACCCAGTTTGCAAGAACTAATGAAACAGTCTCGTTTCGAAGTGGAGACTTAGTATTTGTACATAAGGGAAAAGGATAGCTTGGAAACCCATTGATTGATAGAGTGCGTTCCATGCGTGGCAGTGACCTTAATTTTTTCTTTGGCTGATGTTTAAAAATGCATTTATTTTTCCATTCACCATAATACATATCATTGTAAGGGATGTATGTATACATACATGCATACATACATACATCTACAATAATATATATATATATATATATATATATATATATATATATGTATATATATATGTATATATATATACATATGTATGTATATATATATAATATATATATATATATATATATTACTATATATATTATAATATATATATATATAACAATAACTTTATCACTCACACAATTGTTCTGAGCATTAATACAGTTACTAACAGGAACTCATTGTAACTGGATGGTATCAAGCTGAGATATTCATGACTTCTTGCTAAATACACGAGGAAGTTTATTGTATTCTCTTGATGGCTCAGGGGCCAAAGATATCTCTCTCTCTCTCTCGTATGCTCTCTCTCCTTAGCGGTTCTCTTCGGCTAACTCCTCTCGAAGGATCTCGCTCTCTCTCTCTGTCCACTCTCGTCCAATCCTCCTCTCGCCCTCTTCTCTCTCTCGTCTCTCTCATAAGAAAAAGTTTCTATTCTCTCTCTCTCTCTCTATGTCCATGAAGAAAAGTTTCTATTCTCTCTCTCTCTCTCTCTCTCTCTCTCAAACATGCATAGATTGGAATCCCGTTGGTGACGAAGCACTTATATCAATAATCATTTCCCTTGGGTGTCAGCTATTCCAGGGCTATAGTGACTTCGATTTTATCCGTTGTTTTTTTTTTTTTTTTTTTTTTTTTTTTTTTTTTTTTTTTTTTTTTTTTTTTTTTTTTTTTTTTTTTTTTTTTTTTTTTTTTTTTTTTTTTTTTTTTTTTTTTATGGCTTTATATTTGTGGACATATTTATTACATATATTTATGTAAATGTGTGTGAGAGAGAGAGAGAGAGAGAGAGAGAGAGAGAGAGAGAGAGAGAGAGTACGTGTGTGTTCGTGGACAGTCTACTGAACTACTAGACTATAACAAATCCTTTACCAATTCTATGGGTTATTTTTTTTTTAGAATAAACAAAAAAGGATTTAAAACAACAGCTCCGCTTAGGAAAGATTTTACTTCGGCGAAACAAGAGAACGATGCAGACCTAACTGGTCGGAAACAAAAAGACTGTTATAGTCCACTCAAACTCTCTCTCTCTCTCTCTCTCTCTCTCTCTCTCTCTCTCTCTCTCCCCTCCCCACCCCCGGTCCCGTCCAATTCTCTGTGGAGAAAAAATATATATACAGCTTTTCAGTACGGTATAACAATGACAATCTCTCTCTCTCTCTCTCTCTCTCTCTCTCTCTCTCTCTCTCTCTCTCTCTCTCTGAAGAAAAGTTCCTCTTCTCTCTCCCTCCCTCTCTATGAAGAATATCATCTCTCTCTCTCTCTCTCTCTCTCTCTCTCTCTCTCTCTCTCTCTCTCTCTCTCTCCATGAAGATCATCATCATCTCTCTCTCTCCCTCTCGATCGATCGTAAGAATTCTCACGTATTTCAGTTTCCTCTATGGTGAGAATAGGCACAGCCTGTTAGAGGGTTACTTATAATTACCAGGAATACATTATTTGAAACGCGAAAAACACTACAGCATCCACAATGTCAAGAGTATCTATAATTATGACCATAACCGTCTGAAAATCATTCAGGGGACAGACATTTTTACTCATACTCATTAAAACTTCATGCGTCAGTGTCTCACAATCGAAGAGCTCTTTTTTTTTCTTTTTTTTTTTACTCAAATTGAGCATATTTTGAGTCCACGGGATTATAACATTCAGAAGACGATATCCAAGAAAATTATTGTGGGTTTTCTCTTAACGATAATTTGATATCAAATAACGTATAAAGATAGTGGACATGCTCTGATAGAGAAAAAGAAAATACACAGTTCTCTATGAAAGAAAATATATAAAGCCTTTCAGTTCAGTATAACAGTGCTCTCTCTCTCTCTCTCTCTCTCTCTCTCTCTCTCTCTCTCTCTCTCTCTCTCTCTCTCTCTCTCTCTCATGAAGAGAAGAATGGATATGCAATGGCATTTAACTCTACGTTCGACGACGGAAATGTATTAGGTTAAATTTCAAATTCTTCGGCTATGCCTACCTCATACCTCATACCTCATTTTTAAATATCAGTGCTGGATTAACAACTCTCATTTACAGGTTAAAAGATAAATAACAATAAGGATACTAACAATGTTGAAATGGATCGTTGTTTTCATCTTCAAAATCTATAGACGAATTGTCTCTTAGAGTCCTTACACTAACTTAATGGTGATGTATAGAATACTTGCTGTGGCGTCCAAGCAACCTGTGCTCATTATCTCGTGTAGTAACCTTTACGAAGAGGAGACCTACATATCAAGGATCAATGGAGCCCCAGTTAAATTAATAAAGAGAGCGTTGACATTTGACTCAAGAAAAGAGCGAAGGAGGTTCAGCAAGTTACGGTTTCCTTTATTCGAGGAAACAGATAATTCTTTGACATAACCTGGGGATAACTGACAGGCCGAACGTCTATTAACGATTATAACTGACAGGCCAAACGTCTATTAATGATTATAACTGACAGGCCAAACGTCAATTAACGATTATATGAAATACTGAAATGACATCTGTTTCTGTAGACCTGGAACCATCTATCATTATTTTTCTCGTTCTAGTATTGTTTCTCTACTTCCCCCCCAGTGATGTCCCGTCGTTATTTTCCATAAGACTTCTCGTTTGCAGACTCAAAAAAAGACTCCCTTCCACCCTCTGCC
>NC_061100.1:110487878-110507878 GCF_015104395.2 Macrobrachium nipponense | reverse complement strand
TTTGTAAAAGAGTATCTCTGGATGATATTTGTAAAAGAGTATCTCTGGAAGATATTTTTCAAAGAGTATCTCTAGATGATATTTTTCAAGGTATCTCTAGATGATATTTTAAAAGAGTATCTCTGGATGATATTCTTAAGAGTATCTCTAGATAACAATTCTAAGAGTATCTCTGGATGAAATTTTTAAAAGAGTATCTCTAGGAGATATTTTTAAAAGTGTGTCTCTGGATGCTATTTTTAAAAGAGTATATCTAGATGATAGTTTTAAAAGATTATCTCTAGATGATATTTTTAAAAGAGTATCTCTAGATAAATTTTTTAGAAGAGTATCTCTGGAAGATATTTTTCAAAGAGTATCTCTAGATGATATTTTTCAAGGTATCTCTAGATGATATTTTAAAAGAGTATCTCTGGATGATATTCTTAAGAGTATCTCTAGATAACAATTCTAAGAGTATCTCTGGATGAAATTTTTAAAAGAGTATCTCTAGGAGATATTTTTAAAAGTGTGTCTCTGGATGCTATTCTTTTTAAAAGAGTATATCTAGATGATAGTTTTAAAAGATTATCTCTAGATGATATTTTTAAAAGAGTATCTCTAGATAAATTTTTTAGAAGAGTATCTCTAGAAGATATTTTTAAACGAGCATCTCTAGATGATATTTTTAAAAGAGTATATATAGATGATAGTTTAAAAGAGTATCTCTAGATGATATTTTTAAAAGAGTATCTCTAGATGATATTTTCCAAATAGTATCTCTGGATGATATTTTTAAAAGAGTAACTCTAGATGACATTTAAAAAAAAAGAGTATCTCTAGATGATATTTTAAAAAGAGTATCTCTACATGATATTTTCAAAAGGTACTCTTTTAGAAATATCATCTAGAGATACTCTTTTAAAAATATCCTCCAGAGAGACTCGTTTAAAACTATCATATAGAGGTACTCTTTAAAATGTCATCCAGAGATACTCTGGATGATATTTTTAAGAGAGTATCTCTGGATGATATTTTTAAAGTGACCCCCACCACTTTCCAAATATTCCCTATATCGTACAGAGGAAAATATCAGGAAAATAAGAGAACAGGAATTCTTCATATGTTGCTTATAAAAGGGGCTTATAATATGGAAAAAACATACGCTGGCAACAATGGCCGAAATTAGCCATTGGGTTTCCGCTTACTACCCCAATACCAGCGGGTAATATTACAAAGAAAACTAGCCTATGGCAATAATAAGAGGTTGAGTAGGACGTCAAGACCTTTTTTTATAGCTTTCCATAGTATCTATGGTTGGTTTTATTATGAAAAAGCTGAAGAAATCTGGAGGGTATAGAAAGCTTTTTATTGCGGACGCGAGATGGGAACGATGTTGGATAAAGAAAGGTTGCTAAAACGAAATCTCCTTCTTTTGTGCATGAAAGGTAATCTATAACATATGTAGAAAAATAAATTTTGTTATGGTGAAGTAATCACGTATCTTATTGTAAGCTGGAACTCATATGGAAAAGGAACATCTGTTATGGTAAAGAAATCACGTCTCTTATAGTAAGCTGAAACTCATAAAGAAAAGGAACTATTGTTATGGTAAAAAAATCACTTCTCTTACGGCAAGCTAAAACTGATATGGAGAGGCAACTTTTGTTACGGTAAAGAAATCGCGTCTCTTATGGTGTGTTAATTAACATGGGTCCAGCATGTTGAGTGACTGAATAACAGCTGTGATGATAGAATCCACTGGAGAAGAGACTAAGACGAATGTTGCATGAGAGAGGAAGACGTAAACTAAGCAGGAACTCTCGAGGGAACTTCTGATAAAGAAGAAAAGGAAGGGGAAGGGAAAATAATGTATTTACATGAGAGAAAATGATTGACAAATTAGTCGATGTGGGTCTCTTGGGCTGCTTTTGAAGAATGGGAAAAGTCATAATTTACCACCTTAAACGAGGAGCTGAAGATGAGTCATCTACACTTAAAAATAACGATAGAAAGGAGAGGAGAGAGAGAGAGAGAGAGAGAGAGAGAGAGAGAGAGAGAGAGAGAGAGAGAGAGAGGGTTAAAATGTAGTCAGGAGAACTATAATGATGATGATTTGGACTGGAGGACAGTCCAATAACATGACATTTGTAATTAATTATAAAGCCTTTAACACTAGCAATGTCCATCTCTCTCTCTCTCCTCTCTCTCTCTCTCTCTCTCAAAAACACACATATTCTAGCATACGTTGACAGGAAAGCGTCCCTTTAATAAGTTCTACGAACTTGAAAGCAGGGATGCTTAACCTTTTACGATCTTAGAATTTTTATTTCTTGTTCTAAGAACAAAAGATAATTGCCATGTCATATTATTTTCTTGAACTGCATCAGGATACATTTTATCTGTTATTTTCATATCTGGATAATATTTCCCGCCTGTTTTATTTGAATTAATTTTTTCATAATTCAAGCTTAAGTGAAACATACATGAAAGAATAAGTATGGAATTCTGGTCACTTTTAGAGAGAGAGAGAGAGAGAGAGAGAGAGAGAGAGAGAGAGAGAGAGAGAGAGAGAGAGATAAAATGTAGTCAGGAGAACTATACTGATGATGTTTGCACTTGGAGGACAGTCCAATAACATGACATTTGTAATTAATTATAAAGCCTTTAACACTGGCAATGGACATCTCCTCTCTCTCTCTCTCTCTCTCTCTCTCTCTCCTCTCTCTCTCTCTCTCTCTCTCAAAAAACACATATTCTAGCATAAGTTGACTGGAAAAGCGTCCCTTGAATAAGTTTTACGAACTTGAAAGCAGGCATGCTTAACCTTTTACGATCTTAGAATTTTTAATTTCCTGTTCTTAGAACAAAAGATAATTGCCATGTTATATTATTTCCTTGAACTGCATCAGGACACATTTTATCTGTTATTTTCATATCTGGATAATATTTCCTGCCTGCTTTTTACGAATTAATTTCTTCATAATTCAAGCATAAGTGAAACATACATGGAAGAATAAGTATGGAATTCTGGTCAGTTTTAGAAAGAGAGAGAGAGAGAGAGAGAGAGAGAGAGAGAGAGAGAGAGAGAGAGAGAGAGAGAGAGGGGGGGGGGGGGCGCATGCAGAAAACTGTCAATGCATATCCAAAGAAAGAAGATCTAAATAAACCTCCCCAGGCTTAACATAATATTCCTCATTTCCTTTATCAACTTGGTTCGAATATTACCTGAGGTACAGAAGCACCGAGCTATTATCCCCTTCACATCAATATTAATATGAAAGTGTTTACATTTCATATCAATATGAAACGTAAACACTTGTAAATATGCGAGTCAAACCATCTGTAAGTAAATGCCTCACATATTCCAACATCTCTCGTATCGACATGTTAATAATGACGTTTATTATACTAAGCAAGGCTTAGGGACATAGCAGCTTAGATACAAGTAAATAAACTGTAAGCTTTTCACTTTTAGTGAGATGAGATACTTTACGAAGATAATGCTTTGACTTACACTAGTTTTTTGAGATACAGTATCTGCTTAATGCCCAGTAATTAAGTATGGCATTTTCTGTAGGATCATATTATCAAAAGATATTTTACATTATGTTACTGATTAACGAAGTTGAGTAAAAAACTACTTTCAAAATTGGTGACGAAGATATATGAAAAATATCTTATCCAGCTAATGCCAGTTAAATCCATCAACACTGCTACGGTCAGGATTTAAACCATATTTTTGGCAAGTAATCAATAAATAAACCAATGAAATCATTAGAAGGTCAATCATATTAGACATTCTTCCAAACCTAGACGCATAACATCAAGAAAGAGGTTTGGTAAAGTTCACAATCATGATCTAGTCATCAACGCTCATTTTCAAATAATTTTTATGATGGAAATAATCGCATCCTCTTAAGCGCCTTTGAGCTCCCTACATTGGGAAGAAAATTCCTCTCTAACGATCGGGGAAGAAGAAGAAGGAAACTCGCCCTCCACCACTTTGCAGTAGAAAGAATTTAGGGGTCGAGCTATGGTATAATGAGGGCTAATGGGTGGACGCAGAAAGGCCATTCTACAATGAAGGGACAAAACTAGCGTGCGACGCTCTCTACTCAGCGGCATAAAAAAAGGCAAATCCCTACTTCCTACCCAACCCAACCCCCAACCCCCCTCCCACCCCCCCTCCCAAAATCCTGCTGAATCAGGAGGAAATTTTATTATGACTTCTGTCTCTGCTAGTTCTCTTTTTGCCAGTTTAAGTCCCACACATTGGCTCAAACGTTTTGTTCCTCGTATTGAACGTGAAATTTAGGCCAAAGGACAAAGACAGGGACCTATTTTATTGTTAGAACGCCAAACTTTATATAACTGAAAAAGGTGAATGAAAAGACTGATACATAATGAAAGAAAAATCCCCTAAATATTCAAACAATTCCGGAGCTTAACATGAATATAGTTTGGATTACAGTCATGAGTATACAGACTATATAACAACAGCAAAATAGAATAAAGAATATCTATAGAGAAACTGAAACATATTTCTCGTTCGCTGGAATGGCTTTTTTATCTCATTTAAAAATATTCTTAGTGTCATAAACAGTAAAGTAATAGGCGTCAGATGATAATAAGGATGGGCAAGGAACTACACTGAAAAAACTATAAAAAAATCAATAACCGAACCATGATAATAATAATAATAATAATAATAATAATAATAATAATAATAATAATAATAATAATAATAATAATAATAATAATAAACTAAATTTCAATTATACCTGAAGTGCCGACCATATACTAATATTACACAATGATATTAAATTACAAAATTGTACCTATCTATAACAGCGGATTCATATGACATTTTGGAGTCAAATATAAATGTTTTTATTTAGTGATATCAAAATGGTTTAAAAGGAGGCTTCAAGGACGACCGGGTGTTTGGAGAACTTAGTCATTACAGTTGTAGAGATATAGAGAAAAGACGTCATAAAGGCATCTGAAACTGACCCTTGTCCTTGAAAAATAAGTCAAAGTAAAAGGAAAATACCTTAAGAGGTATAATCACCAACTCCCAAAGTGCCCAACACCGGTGTAATATACCATATAGATATTTAAATGAGCAGGTGATAGATACCTTATATTATTAATCCGATTTCAACTAAGTAAAAGAGATCACCTTGGCAACCATATTATAATTCAGAATCAACCATGGCTCATTACCCCAGTAGCTATCCAGTTCCACAAAGCAATAGCAGCTGTGTCAACCAATAGAAGGCTGAGATGCTTTACATGGGGCAAAGGACCTTAACTAATGAAAACAAGCGTAATTCGATCTCCAGCTTACTCTGGCGTGTGCTAAAATCTATGGTCCAACACCAAGTTGTTTCACCAACGAAAATTAAAAAAAATATATTTTATTCGAAATAACTGTTCTGTTTAACATGCACATTATTTATTTTTTACATTTCCATTCTAATAAGTGAATCGTAAATATCTTATCCTAAAATTCCTGCATCTTTAATTCAACGCAAAACACCTTTTTTCAGACCTTTTTAAGCTTTTGCATAGGACTTCCTAAACCCCACCCCCCAACAAGAACAATAACAGCAAGAACAACAACAACAAATTACTTTGTAGGCTTACTCCCCGAGTAAGCAAAATTTCTACCAATTACAAGCCAAGGCAATATTTTTTAACCATTACCTTCATAAGAATAATGATGGAATTTATTTTTTTTTTGACTATTGCATTGCTGAGAGTGCACGAAATATCAGTAGAAAAGTAAAATGTGATTGGTTAAAACTATTTGTTATCTGGCTATATTCTTAAAATATGGCAGCGAGATGAGGAGAAATAATAACCGTAATAATGGTGAAGAAACCCACAGCGATTTCAGTGTGTATATATATATATATATATATATATATATATATATATATATATATATATATATATATATATATATATATATATAACTGAGCTTCCGAGAACCTGCTTGATTTTTTTTCATCAATATGACTAAAAAAATAAAAATAAAAAAAAAAATAAAATAAAACACGGAAATCCTTTTTCAAAGTCCATTGCAGTTGAGACGGCGAATATTTGCTCTGCGGTCCATCTTCATAATTAGTTTAAAAAATGAGAATGATTGATATTCAATTAAGAGCACCTACTAATTATGATTTTTTTTACTTTGTAATTTTTTTTAAGCTGGACTTTTCAAGGGTTGTGTCAATTTGGGGAGGGGGGGGGGGGATGATCTACTGAGTAGTACTACGTAGTAAAAATGCGACACTCGGATGACAATCGCTTGTTTCAATACTCCTCCACAATCCAGCTGCCAAGTTCTTGGAAAAATTAATATTACCCTTGGGTAATCATGCATTCTCTTCTAATGTTAGAAGATAATTATTATTCAGAATTCTCTCTCTCTCTCTCTCTCTCTCTCTCTCTCTCTCTCTCTCTCTCTCTCCCTGTACCCAAAAATCTTTAAGGACTCTCTCCGACCACTAGATCACTCACTATATCACCACATTAGTGCATGAACCGGACTCTTTGCAGTGTGTTCGTCCCTAAACGAATTTTTCCTCACATTTTATGAGACTTATGATGAAATCTTACGTTTTATTCGGAGTCAGTACTAAGCATGAGACGTATGAAGCTTATGGTACTCAAGAAATAATCTTTACTTAGCAGTTCATAAGCGAATAGTATGAACAAGGCTCATAAATGCTTACTTATCTCATAAGCATTAGACGTATAAAGCTTTTAGTACTCAAGAAATAATCTTTACTTAGAAGCTTATAATGTTCAAGAAATAATACTTACTTACTTAGCAGTCCAAAAGCGATTAGCATGAACAAGGCTCATTCATAAATGCTTACTTATCTCATAAGACGAATCAGAAAAGCGCCTGACTTCTTCCATTTCGTTAATCACAAACTTTAAAGTGATTTTCCAGCCTTTAGGGTCAATGCAGGAAGCATATTAAACGCGTTTTCCCACGCGGATACCTAAATAGAACTCAGGTCACGCGGTTTTTTCGCTCCGCGTTCCGTGTGGGGTCACAGGTCGAGGTCACGGGGTAAACGAGACCGCACCATCGCGAGGAAGAGATGGCGAGTTGAAGATGAGGGAGAACTTTATCAATTAGTCTCACTTTCTGCAAACGGAGTTGATGAATGACAAATCTTCGGGCAAATTCAAGGTGGGTGGTTCGAAGAGATGCAATAAGTTGCTGACAACGAATACAGGGATCTCATATTCCTAACTTGCATTGAAGATCAAGGGATTTCACACCGATGAACAATTGTCTGGAGTTGTGTAAAACGAGGACAGAAAATAAAATGTAATCCTCATGACGAAATACGTCAGGAGAGGGATGACTGAAATTAAATCTAGTATCTAATTTTGTATTTTTACCTGCACTGAATAATTAACTAACAATGCAATGCTGATTATTATTTACTTTATATTAATTCATATTTCCCCTCTTGCTTCCACAACACAAAGTAGATAGTTAAATGAATATATATATATATAATATATATATATATATATATATATATGTATATATATATATATATATATATATATATATATATATATATAAAGCATTTATACATTCCGACCCATTCCTTCCTCCTCTCAGGATTCTAAATAAATTACTATTTTTCTTTAATATATCCCCTCTGTTTTCTCGTCAAGGTCAAATTACCTAAAAACAAACGTCGATCCTGGTTTCTCACCTTACGCACACACAACACAAACACACAAACACACACACACATACTACACATTAGATATTATAAGATATATATATATATATATATATATATATATATATATATATATGTATGCGTGTGAGCATAATTGTGTATGCGTACTTGTGTGCGTAGCAAAAGCGTATACGGCCAATGAAACAAATGTCTCTCCTTCCTTCCTCCAAAAGCCTGGTAAGCAATGAACTTTTTAATATTTTTGACCCATTATCATCAATTTGCAAAAAAAAAATAAAATAAAGAAGAAGGGAACGGTGGGGATAGAGAAGTAGACGTTAGCTGAATAGTAATAGCAAATAGCAGCAGTTGTGATATGGTAAAGAGAAGGAATAGTAGATAATAAAGAGGAAATACTGTGAACGACGAGGTATCCAAATCAAAATTGAAAGTGAAAAAGGGACATGAATTGTGACAGATGAAATCCATGAACGTTCTGCCCCCTTTGGAGGGCACGTATGAAAGAAACAATCCTTCCGTGAAGCTCAGATTACGAAAAGCAATCCGTGAACGAACCGCAAAAAAATGAAGTATTGCGAGATGAAAGAAACAAGGAACACACAAAACAACTGGAGACTAGAGAGCATTTCCGAAGGGCTCAAGTCGAGAAGGTGTGGAAATGCATAAAAGGGGAGGCTATTTTGAACCTGTCCCTGTAGAGAGAGAGAGAGAGAGAGAGAGAGAGAGAGAGAGAGAGAGAGAGGTGGAGGGTGGGGGCTTCTTGAGGATGGCCTTTGTTGGGGTCTGAAAAGATGAAGACTACGCCAAGGCCAGGGCAGCCTTCCGGTTTCTTTTTTTTTTTTTTTTTCTTGTGGGGGGGGTGGTGGGCGGAGACACGCGCAGGGGTTCATATAACACTATTGGGGAAGTTTGTGGAGAGAAACTCAGTACGATGAACAAGTCAGAAAAGGCGCTTCTTGAAAACTCAAATAAGAGATGGAAAGTGAGAGGGGGAACTTGAATAAAACAAAAAATGGTTTCGATGAAGGCTTAGATGATGAAAGAGGGAAGGGGTGTGTCCCTTTCGTTCAAAATAGACAAATAAAAAAAACGCCAAGAGAAAATATTGTAACAACAAAAAGCCTTTCTCATTTAAAACGAAAATGGCTTAAAAAAGGATTGTTACTGAGTGATATTGCTGCGGGAATTGAACGCAATAATTCCACGGGAAATGTTATACGAAAACGCGTCCAATTAGGTTTGGAACCAGGAAGAAACAGTTTATTTTATCGTAGAATAATTTAATAGGTAATTTTAAGAAAAAAAGCTAACTGTTTTTATACGCATCAGTTGATAGCCATCGAATTATTTCATTCAAATAAATTCAGAAAGAAAGAAAAAACACAGAAATTTGCGTTTGGAAGTTTTTCGTAGTTTGGGATCAGATGATGAATTCTTCGGGAGAGAGAGAGAGAGAGAGAGAGAGAGAGAGAGAGAGAGAGAGAGAGAGAGAACGTGTTTAGGGGAAATAAATTGAAACAAAAGACTATAGAATATTGACTACTATAATTCAGGGAATGCTTCATAATAAGAAAGTATGTGTAAATAGAACCAATTTCCTTGTTCACCAAAATATGAAATTTCATTAGCCAAAAAAAAAAAAAAAAAAAAGTATAATTTATATGTATATATATATATATATATATATATATATATATATATATATATATATATATATATATATATATATATATATAACAAGGGAAGGAAGGGAAAAACAGTTGAAGAGCGTCCTTGGGGAGCTTTGCAAGGGGAAGACTTGACAAGGACCATATTAAGACTCGGCTTAGTGGGAGACGCAGACGTGTCTTATAAAACCTGTAGGGGAAACCTTACGGAAGGAATCTCGGCTGGACGAGCTAAGTACCATCTTTTGGAAATAAAAATATAGATCAAATAAAAACAAGTAAAAAGTGGGCAGAAGACATTGGAAATAAAATGAAAATAGAATAAAACAAAAACAAGTAAAAAGTGCACCGAATATACTGAAAATAAAATGAAAATAGAATAAAATAAAAACAAGTAAAAAGTCCGCCGAAGTAACTTCGGTCGCAAATGAGTTTAACGTACAACGTATAAATATTGTATAAAACCAACAGCTATGACCGGGAGCGTTCCAGTCGCTCAGCAGATACGGTAGAGTGAGGGTACTTCCCTTGCCTCGGAAAGTGCTGCTAGATGCACGATCGATGGCTAACTCTAATCTTAAATAATAACTACTAGGGTTAGACGGTTGCAATTTGCTATGTATGTTGATTGGAGGTTGGATGATCAAAGTACCAATTTACAGCACACTAGCTTCAATAGTTTTTTAGATTTGAGGGCGGACGGATAGACAAAGCCGGCGCAATAGTTTCCTGTCCAAAAAAAAAAAAAAAAAAAAAAAAGAAACTATTGTGGGAAAGAAACTGAAAATGCTTCAGATAAAATATAATCCTGCCGAATACTTAAAAGGAAAAGGCGGAAGGATGCCCTAATCCTCATGAATAAGTTATGGCTCTTTGCTCAGCAGAACTTAAGGGGCAGCTGGAAGTATAGAATTAGGTAACTCAATAATATTTTACGAAAAGCAAAAGGGTTCGCAAAATTTTTGCGACGGGAAAATGTTGACTGCCACCGATGGCAGAAGAAAGTATAGTTTAAAATGGCGATATTGTCGAGTTATTATAGGAGATTCACATCAACCATGCATCTGATGTCTAGGCCAGTCCCTTACGACGCTCCTGATTGGCTGTTGATAAGCTAATCACAGGGCTGGAAACTCTCAGTCTCTCGAGAGAGTTCACATAGGCATGATGTACGTTCCACCTCTCCTGAGGGATACTTTTGAAAGACATATTCCTCAGGAGGTGGAACATACACCCTGCCTACGTGAAATCTCGAGAGAGACTGAGAGTTTCCAGCCCTGTGATTGGCTTATGAACAGCCAATCAGGAGTGTTATAAGTGACTGGCGTAGACATCAGATGCACGGCTGATGTGAATCTACTATAGTAACTAAGATTTTACAGCAATTTGGATTTATCGTTAAACTGGTGTCAGTGATAAAAATGATTGAATTTTAGCTGAAAAGGGGACGTTTATTGCAAGTGCATTCAATAAGGAACTCGAGGAGAAACCGGATTACGTCTCTTGATGGAACAACGAAGGAGGAAGGAGATTGCCTTGTGATGTTTGAGATCAGATGAAGAAATCTGCAGAGGAGCAGTAACCTTTTGCCAGGGAGAGAGAGAGAGACAGAGAGAGAAAGGTATGTTAGCAATGCAGGCGAAGAGTTTTTTTAATGAATTAAAAATGAAAAAAAGTTCGAGGCGAAGACTTATTAAATAAATTACATATGAAAAAAAGTTAACAAAAAATGAACAAAAACAGTGTCATGAATGGAAATGAATGAAAATAGAAGAATGGTATAAGATTCTGGGAACCCGGAACGTAACAAATGGCATTTAGGAAACCAAGAAGATGGATGAAAACGGAAATTAAGAAAACGGAGGCTGAAAAGATGCGAGAACACCACAAAAATAAATGATTCTTGATGAACGTTTTTTGAGAGTTTTGAAGGAGAAGGAACGGATAGAACAAGGTTATGATTTGTGGTTATTAACCCTGGCGTCACAACATTTAGGTTATCGACGCCGTCAAAACAAAAACAAGACCTGAGGATGAAACACTATGGGAAACTGTAAAAGGAAATTGAGAGAAGTGTTTGAGATCTTTATAAAAAAAAAAAAAAAAAGCTTCAGGTATAAAAAGTAAAAGGGCCACTTCTTAGAAAGTAACCATTGATTTCGACTTAGAATGTAGATAGACTTAATTAAAGGTAAAAGGTTATGGAGTTATTCAAAATGAATAAAAAAAACCACTTCATGTCTAAAAAGTTAAAGGGGCACTTGTTAGAAAATAACCATTGATTTCGACTTAGGGGGTGGATAGACTTAAAGGTAAAAGGTTATCGAGTTATTCAAAAAGAATAAATAATTAAAGAAAACTATTTTGCTCAGTAACACGGTAAGCTACATAAAAATAGTCAATCATACAGGACCGCTTCATAAGAAGGGACATATATGCCCAGCCATTCTTGTTTTACAAGAGATATATTGTAACTGGAAGACTTGAATTAATCTTTAGGAATAAAAATTTTGCAAAATGGCGACCCATGTGTTAGGAAATGGTTCAATAAGGTAGACCCACCTTAAAGATACGGATAACTGCCCACCAGGACCGTTCCAATTATGTCAAAGGAGAAAATGTGTGCGTGTCATCATGACAAATATGAGTAAAAATGAAGCATAAATATATAAAAAAAATAGACTGACAGTAACGGTACTCATTACATAAGCATACAAAAATGCTTTCTACAAATTACGACTGGTTATCGTGACTAGATTTTCAAAAGTGAGTTAATTTAAACAGAAATCAAGTGAATAATGAAAAGGTATAAATTGGTAAAGTATAAATAAACATTTTTGATGAGAGAGAGAGAGAGAGAGAGAGAGAGAGAGAGAGAGAGAGAGAGAGAGAGAGAGAGAGAGAGAATCAATTAACCAATTACGTACTGCAACGTGAAAACTACAAATCCATTTTACCTTCATACCATACGTTTCAAACCATATATTAACTGATAATAAGAGGCTTTCACTAATAGGAAAGAAAGAAACACAGATAAGAATCGAGTGGGTTTGGTTTACTGGGTTGCATGGTATCTATAATTGCCTATTTTAGATTAATAACTAATTAAAGCCTTTTTTTTTCGTGAATTCAAAGGATTAGGTGATGTGGTTTCGAATGGACAGGGAAAGTTCGAGTATCGTAACGCAGGCAAAATTTTATTATCACGAATTTCTATTTTTATAGGCAAATATCAAAAGAATTTCTCTGCAAGTTTTTATTACGACCTCCTCCTCCTCCTCCTCTCCTCCTCCTCCTCCTCCTCCTCTCCTCCTCCTCCTCCAGTATCATCATAATATTATCATCAGCCTACAAACTATATTATGTCCTTATGGAATACGCTTTTCCCTGAACTCCACTCATCAAAGATACAGTGACATCTAAGTAATATAAACTCAAATTTAAGGCTTTTATATTTGTAAATGAATAATGTTTTACGGTTTCGAAACATGATTTGCAAATGACGAACATGGGCAAAACGTCGAATTTATTTGCAGCATCTCTCTCTGCAGACTAACTCAAAGAGAGTTAGAATTCTCGAAATTAATAATAATAATAATAATAATAATAATAATAATAATAATAATAATAATAATAATAATAATAATCTCCCACTCTTCCTTGCACATGTAATACACTGAAAACGTAATTTTCGAGTTACATGGTACAACAATAATTTATTCCCTTTTACTGGCAAGCATTGTATATTACTCTTTAATAGCCATTTATTTATAAACTTCTTTCCTTTTAGAGGCAGATTTATTATTTCCCTCGTAGCTAAGACCCGCTTTCTTCCTTTTCTTTATCTAGTATTTCTTATTTTCGACGTCGAACTAAAAGGAACACTAGTTAAGAGTAAGGAATAAATAAGAACTCATGTACAAATGAACAAATTGCAAAAAAAAAAATAATAATAATAATAAATAAATAAATAGAAATTAAAAAAAAACTTCGCTTGAGACTAGGTCCTAAAGCACGAAAATTCGGAATAATGAGAAGAGAAATTCAAAAGAGAAAGTTCGACGGACAGGTTTCCAGGAACGAGGATTATTCCTGTATAGTGCCAACCTTTTGCACGAAAGGTCTGCCAGGCTTTCTGTTTTCCCGTGTTATTTGTAAGTGCCAGTTCTTGGAAAGAAAAATCCGGGAAAACGTAAAAACTGCTTCGCTAATTCAGGATATCGTAGGTGATTCTTTTCGCCTCCTGGTCTAGATCTTTCCCTGCCTTTCTCGTGTATGAAAAGATGGCTATGCTACCAAAGGGAGTGATTTCTCTAAAATGAATTTCTCTCCTCTCTCTCTCTCTCTCTCTCTCTGTGAGTGTGTGTGTGTGTTACGAACAGTCAGCAATTCCAGTTCCAGAAATCTCCTTCCAGGTGTATGGAAACGTCGTCGAATGAGCCCTTCTTCTCTCGCGGAGAATACTTTGTCAACAGTCTTTGTGAGAGCTCTCTCGACCTTATCCTCACTTCTGAGGGGCCTCTGTCAGAACAGCGTTCCCCCCCCCCCCCCCCCCCCAAGTTTCCAATTTCCCTTCTCTCTCTCTCTCTCTCTCTCTCTCTTCTCTCTCTCTCTCTCTCTAGGGTTGTTGTAACGACAATGTGTCTGTATCGTCTTAAGTTTTCTTCGTACTGGTGAACTCAATGGTTCTTCAGTGTTCTTCAGTATTGTTCGCGACCAAAGATGATAAAGTAACCAGCAGGTAGATTCTATTGTAGCGTTCAAATGTAATATTTCTCAAAGCAAAATATATGCTTTGATGTAAAAGTCATTATACTGACTTTCATGCATGCACTGTCGGTCACACGAACTACAATATTGTATATAAGGAATGCTTTAACAGAAAGAATAATAATACTTGTAGCACGCAAACATCAACGAGATTGAGCCAATACTGGCGTGTACATCGTCAACAACACAAATAATTTCTCTACATTCTAAAAGAAGGACAGGATATAATTTCCTATTATGATATAATAAATGAAGATTATGATGAAATTAAGAGATGAATACTACAGCCACCAACTTAATTACTATCGATATAATTCTCCATCTCTCCCTCTTCCCCTGAGCTCCTAACCAACACCACCGCCCAACCCCCGCCCCCATCACCATTACAAAAGAGTTGGAACCTAATCTTTCGTGAATAAAATTAACGAGATTTTAATTTGCTATCGAAGAGAGAAAGATTAAAGTAGCACTGGATCTTCTGAGCGTCCAGTTTTCGAGGGAATTTTTGGTTTATAACCAACCAACTTTTTTATGTTAAATGTGTAAATTTAAAAAAGCAGATTTATTGAAGTTTGTAACTAGATTCCATGCTAACATTTCACCGTGACTCATATACGTGCATCAAGCTACGAATGTCCTATAATTCCAATTCACCCTACGAGTCGGTAAGATCACCGGTTCGAATCCACGAGAGGACGAAATTATTGTCAACTAAAAAATTCCACTTCGGTTGACATATATGAAAATATATTAATTCCGAGGTAGAGCGAATTGGATATTAAAGGGCATTAATGCATATATATATGATATTTAAGATGATTATCCATGACATAAATCTTGTTCAACAACAGTCCGATTCACCATTGAAGGTATACGCATACATTAGGCTACCATAAACTTATAAGTAATAAACGATCTACTTAAAATTGCATAAAATATATTCAGTAATTGTATTTCGGTGAGTACGTGTGTTATGAATCACACAAAAACCTCACTGGGATTATTTCATTATATAATATTAAATTGACAAGTATTAAGCTTAAAACGCAAAGTCGTTTTCTTTAGTTTAACAGAAAGTTTCTTTTACTGAAGTGATCGAGTACTTCTGCACATACACATGAATGATTATATTGCCATACAATATACATATGTGTATAATATATATATATATATATATATATATATATATATATATATATATATATATATATGTATATATATACATATATATATATATATATATATATATATATATATATATATATATATAGTATATATATATATATATATATATATATATATATATATTATATATATATATATATATATATATATATATATAGTGGTACCTTAAGATACGAAATTAATCCGTCCCGAGGCGACCTTCATATCATGAGTTTTTCGTATCTTGAACTGCATTTTACATGTAAAATACCTAATCCGTTCCAAGCCCTTCAAAAACAACCCAGTAAATTATATTTCCAGGCTTACAACACATGTTCTAGGGTTACGACGCCGATCCGACGAAAGAAATATGACTCCAAAAAGGCAAAATACTGTACATACTTGAGTAATATTCAACTGTATGTAATGTTCAGCCCCATTTTTACTGCACATATTCGGACTTTAGCATATGTCCCTTAGCAATAAGCCTAGCCTATGTTAGCAGTTGCTACTGTAGCCTAGTCTATGATTGACATCTAAACCTAAGAAGCTAAAAGCTTAGAATATGCCAATAAAATGTATAAATAATCAGTATGTACTCATTTCAAATAATTATTAATTAACCATTGACTATAATACACAAACAAACAAAAAAACCTTTCCAACCGTTTGTTTACATCCAGCACTTACGAGTACCGAACGATCGCCAAACAATTACTTTTCCTAGCACACAGTAACCCATAAATTTTCATTCTCTCTTCAACTAATGAAACTACCAAACAGTATAATAACCATTCATTTCTATTCTTTATTTTATCTTTACCTAATGGAGATACCGAGTTACTGACAGCTATAATGAAACATATACGTAATATTAAAACTGAAGAAGAATTCTAGAAGATACGTACATATTTGTTGGCTTCGATGATAGGAGTCTGATTTATTTTATATTTTATGATATCTAATTCAAAATTTGTTTTATCAAATGTATTGCATGTACTCATTTCAAATAATTATTAAGTAACCATTAACTATAATAAACGATTGAACAAAAGAAAAAAAGCTTCCAAACTTCTGTTTACATTCAGCACTTGGTTACGAGTACCAAACGATCGCCAAGCAATCACTTTTTTTAGCACACAGTAAGCCATAAATTTTCATTATCTCTCTTCAACTGCTGAAATTACCAAACAGTATAATAACCATTCATTTCTATTCTTTATTCTATCTTTACCTAATGTTTTTTTTATTAAATGTATTGCATGAATAAGTTTTTCAATTTACAGCATCCTTTTACCAATAGAATACATAGAGCACAAGGGGTAGATGCTGACTAATAGGAGAGCAGGATCTTATGGGGTGACTAGCATCAGGAACCAATGGGAGAGCGGGAGGATGGTGGCGAGTTTACTCAGTTGGCGGCGCGGGAGTTTTAAAATTGTTCTCGGTGGTCCAGGCGAATCTCGGGACTTTACAGCAACAACCTTTGGTAACTTGAACTATTTTCGTATGTAGAGCCAAAGAAATCTTCGTATTTGCTTTTGTATCTCGAGTTTTTCGTAAGTTGAGCCTTTCGTATGTCGAGGTACCACTGTATATATATATATATATATAATATATTATATATATATATATATATATATATATATATATATATATAAGTCTGACCACATCACCGTGATTCATATATACACTTAAGCTACTGATGTACTTTGATATCTAATTCGCTCTACCTCGGAATTAATATATTCTCATGTATGTTAAGCGAAAGGGGATTTTTTAGTTGATAATAATTTCATCGACTCCTGGGTGTGAACCTAAGAACCAAGAAATCAGGACGTACAGTGAAGTTCCTTTACCCACACATCCTACGTTCGCCGTCCGGGAGCTGACAAATTATTATCAACTAAAAACTTTTCATTTGGTTAACATATATGAAAATATATTAATTCCGAGGTAGAGCGAATTAGATATTAAAGGACATTTGTAGCTTAGTGCATATATTATATATATATATATATATATATATATATATATATATATATATATATATATATATATATATATATATATATATATATATATATATATATATATATATATATATCCACAGGTGAAAAGATAAGAGCCTGGGTGTAGGTCCTGACCGGTTTCGGCTTTATTTTCAAGCCATTGACAATGGACTGATACACATTATTAGAATTCACAAGTATATATACTACAGAGACAGTACTGACGAACATCCACACAACCGTTTGAGACTGCAGATCCACCCACAGGCAGGTGTCAAGGTAGGAGTGGCTTTCAAAAATCATTTGGCTAAAATTTACAATAAATTCTCAAGGGATACTACCGATAAAGAAAAGGAAGAAAGCGGGTCTTAGCTACGAGAGAAATAATAAATCTGCCTCTTGAAGGAAAGAAGTTTATAAATAATAATCGTATTTCCATATATCACTACAGCCTACCTTAAAATTTAAACAGTTTACAAATTTCTTTTGATATTAAAGGATCAAGTTTGTACATTCCTTGACTGATGTTCATATTATTGTTTTAACTTTCTTTTATAAAATAGATTCAACGATATTCCTTTCCAATGCATTATTAGAACACACCAGCTTTTTTTTTTGCCCCTTCTCAGTTAATAGCATGATTGTTCTCACTAACATGTACAAATATACCACTATTTCCCTGTGCATATCTCACACATTGTTTATGTTGCTCTGTTTTTTTTTTCTAGTGCTTTCCCCGTTTGACCAATGTAAAAGTTGTCACAAGACTTACACGGGATTTTATACACACATCCTTTAGCATTGTCAGGGGAGTTCTTAATAAGTACCTGTTTCATTGTTTTATTGTTTTTAAAAACTACATTAACACCAAAATTCTTCAGGAGATGTGGGATATCTTTCATATTATTATTATAAGTTAGTACAAGCAAATTTTTGTTGTTGTAAGGTTCTTTTTGGTTTTGATACATGGTATTTTTTGCCGCTTCTAATGCATTGTTTAGTACATTATCTGGATATTTCAGTTTCTTGCTTGTATTCCGAATCTTATCTATCTCCTCATCTATATATTCTGGGCTACATACCCGTAGTGCTCTTAGAAACATGGATGCAAACACTGATCTTTTAACCTTATTGTTTTGTCCAGAATAGAAATGTACATAGGAAGAAATATTAGTAGGTTTTCTGTAAACACTATAATTATACCCACTACTATTTCTCCGTATGAAGACATTCAAAAAGGGTAGGCATTCATCTTTTTCTATTTCCATAGTAAATTTAATTGATGGTGCTAATTGATTTAACCTGGCAAAAAAGTTATTTACATCTTCGTTCCCTGGCCATACATAAATTATGTCGTCAACATATCTAAACCAAGGCACATTGCGTGGAATTATATTATTTAAAATTTTCTTTTCAAAAAATTCCATATATAAGTTACTTAGCACTGGGGACAGAGGGTTTCCCATTGCCATACCAAAATTTTGTGAGTAGAATTTTCCATTGAATTCAAATTTAGTCTTTAACTCATAATCTTATCAGTTCGATTAAGGTGCTTTTAGAAATTGGAATAGCCAGTTGTTTGTTTTCTAATAATTCAGATAGAAACTCCAATATATCATCAATAGGCACTTTTGTGAATAGAGATACTACATCAAAGCTCACAAGTTTCGATTCATTATTAACTTGTATACTATTTAGTTTATCTATCAAGTCCACATTATTCTTAATATTGGCATTAGAGATGTTACCTACCAATGGGTTGAGAATATCCACTAAATATTTCGTTAATTTATAAGATGAGGAACCCACTGAGCTGATAATTGGCCTGGCAGGGAAGTTTGATTTATGGGTTTTTATCGTACCATACATATACGGTAGCGATATATGAATGGTACATATATTATATATATATATATATATATATATATATATATATATATTATATATATATATATATATAAATGAGTTCGTGTATGCGTGCATATGTCTGTGTACACAGCACATGCCACCACCAGAGTGAAGTGAAGGAATACTTTCCAAGCGCTATAGAATATTTACTGTACACACACATCTTCCCTTGAAGGCGTATACACAGCAAATACTACAAGAAGAGAGCGCTTGGCAAGCGTCCTCCTCCGCATCAGCCTTATGCTGTTAATTTCAGTATATTTTCATCGGGGTATCTTGACTGATTATACACACACATACAGTATATATAGTATATATATATATATATATATATATATATATATATATATATATATATATATAGTATATATATAGATAGATATATAGATAATATATCGATATATATATTTATATATTTATCTATATATATATATATATATATATATATATATATATATAGATATATATATATATATAGATATATATATATATATATATATATATATATATATATATATATATCTATATCTATATATATATACTATATATTAATATATATATATATATATATATATATAATATACTATATATATATATAGGATGAAGTAGGAACGTTGGAACATTGCGACGATCTGATGAAATCGCAACTGGAAATAAAACTGGTATGAGACCTTAACTACGATAAGTGTAGAACGGACAGGTGATATTAAGCAATGCAAAAAAAAGTTATCATTTGCGAAAAGTACTCAAAA
>NC_061100.1:110480378-110482878 GCF_015104395.2 Macrobrachium nipponense | reverse complement strand
ATTCATTCAAGCGTTGGAAATCTGGCTCCTTTGGAATGTGGTCAGTTCTGTTTCCTACAAACATAAGATGAGAGAGAGAGAGAGAGAGAGAGAGAGAGAGAGAGAGAGAGAGAGAGAGAGGGGGGGGGTATGATAAATAAAAAGTAAACCGCAAATGAACGGACTTGATCAAACTAAAAAAGCAATAGATCTAAATCATAAACTGTCCAGAACTGGCTTTGGTCGCTTTTGTAAAAGAAAAATAAGTGTGTGTGTGTGTGTGTGTGTGTGTACGGGTGTGGTGGTGGGAGGGGCGGGATGAGGGACAGACGGACACCCTGACGGATATCCCAATTCCTAAATTGATTACAACTGGCCCGGGCCATACCCTTAGGGAGACCATGAAAAAGATGGGGGAAAGAGAGAGAGAGAGAGAGAGAGAGAGAGAGAGAGAGAGAGAGAGCTGGGAATGGAGCAGATATTGCATTACGCTCCGTTTAACCACCTTCTGCAAGAACACCTGCCAGTAGTATGGACCTGCAAATCGAGTTGTGCTTAAATGAAAATCTGTTAAGACGTCGGTTCCCTTACATGGTACACTGTAGGCATTACTCAATGTTCTCTGCAGTGTTCTGTCCCTCAGCTACAACTCCTGTCATGCCTTTTACTGTAACTCCATCCATATTCGCTTTCTTCCTTCTCGTTTTCCACTAACAACTGCGAGGTTTCTACATGTTACATCTTAAGAACCTTTTACTCACAATTTCCTTTTCTGGGCTGAATGACATCATAGATCCCAGTGCTTGGCCTCTGGCCTCAATCTTATATTCCATTTCCGATGCCGTTGCTTTGAGTCTAGTAGAAGTTGGGGGGGTGGGGGTTGTTATAGAGTGTAAGGGGAATGTAAAATTAAGCACAGACGACTGAGAAATCAATATTTATGGCAATATTTATGGCAAATTTATTTCCCGGTTATTAGCTGTATAAGGCAAGAGCCCGTGCTGGTATGCAGCTGGCTTGATCTTTAAAAACTATATCGTCTTTGATCGTTATGAAATTAAAAAACATTTTGTAGCACGAAATAACTCACTTTCTGCATATGGCTGTTTCATTCATACCTTTTGCACGCATGAGTTCGTTAACAATATCTGTTGAGCGAAAGTACGGCTGTGTTTACGTGGAAGTTGCTATATTTGTAAGTTTTAATGGTATTTCATTATATTTCTATTTATTTTTCTATACTCTCTAAATGTGGACGCTGAAGACTCTTGCTTTAAACGTGGAGGTTGATATATTTGTGTCTATTGGGAACGTAAATCCACTGTAGTATGACTGTTTGATTGTGTTATTCAAAATACTAGCAAGTATACAGATATTATGTATGATAAATTCGTAAAGTAACTAAGTCTACGGGCATAACCAGCCCCGTTTCACGGGTAGAACCAGTTCCGTTTCAGGGTATCCCATCTCACACCCACCCGCTTCGGAGGGGCGGGGAGAGGAAGGATGAAACCCCATTATAAACCATCTTAGGGGTCCCCGCTACAACCCTGCCAATTTTCATGCCCATCGGACCAGCCGTTTGGCCGTGATTGAATGACAGACGGACGGACAGACATAATGCCCATTATAGTAAGATTTACAGCAGAAAGCTTTCGATGACCATCAAGGATGACCGCGCAGGTCATCGAAAGCTTTCTGTTTTATATATTCTAAATAACAAAATCAAACAGTCATACTACCTGTGGATTTACTTTCCCATTATATTGACTCATGTGACTGAGTTTTCTTTGGATTTTTGTGTTTATTGGTATTTTATTCCACTCCTCTCTTTTTTATTCTTTTATTTTCCCATGTGGACCCTGTGGTATCTTGCTTTAAAATCTAGATTTTAGGAGGCGGTCGCCCCAACTCAGGCAGACAAGGTGATTTCCATTACCGCCTGGAAAGATGCCCCCAGATTAAAAAGATGAAAAAAAATACGGCGTAATGAACAAAGAACCAGCATCGTATCTCCACAGCATAGAATCCCACCAAACTTGGCACCTCTTTCCCCTCCTCCTCTTCCTCCTCCCCCAGTCGTAACGAGCCTTCCTTTGTGCGACCACACATAGTATAAACCCTAAAGGCTCCCCGTGGGCTCACCCACCCTGGGCTCCCCTGGTCTTCCCATGGGCTCCTCCCTACAACCTCATTAGAGGCACAGACTTCTTCTCGTTTCAGTTGTGGTGATTCTCATCTTCCGCGACTCGAGTGCTGTTCCTCATTATACGGCCTTCTCATTTGCTCGTAAGGTATCGTAATGGTTCTCGTAATTCGACTTGGCGGATTAACCTCCAACCCCCTTCCCAAGCCGCCGCCCCCTTTTTCCGTCGTTCGTTTATTTTTATCTGAGCTCTGATGCAGGCGTGACATCTTCGTGTTTCTATAAATAATTCTCTGTGTGATGCATGTATATAATTAATTCAAAAACTAGTAATAAAAAATGTACAAAAAATTCGCACGTATAAAGACTCGTGCA
>NC_061100.1:110472878-110475378 GCF_015104395.2 Macrobrachium nipponense | reverse complement strand
GGAAATGACATTTTAATTAGTATGTATCAGGCAATTGTACGTACAATAAATAAAACTATTATTTTTTCTTACGTTACACGAGTTAGTCATGGCATCAAATTACACAAGTCCTTGACTGGATGAAAAGTAAAATGGTTCATCTGACGTAAAAACTACTGAATATGGCAACTATGAGTACTCTAAAAGTAATGTTTATTCATATATATATATATATATATATATATATATATATATATATATATATATATACATATATATATATATATGTTGCCTCATCAGCAATGGAGTGACACCCCAATAGTAAGCTCATAGCTAAAGTTAAACTATGGCAGATTACTTTTGGCAGAACTTTATCAAACAACATCACCACCAGGAATATGAACAGGTTCACAAATCAGATATCGTCAATCAGGGAACTGACAAAATTCCAGATTAAACCTACCCTGCTAATCATATGCACCTGGGCTAACAAGCCAATGTATTGATGCGAGTACAACAATAGACGTTAAGCCATTTTGTCTAATATGAAAACGGCTATAGTCAGTTATGGAGTTATAATCGACTCCAATTACTTAAGATATCACATTTGTTAAGGCATTTTGTCTAACATGAAAACGGCTACAGTCAGTTATGGAGTTATAATCGACTCCAAATACTTAAAATGTCACATTTGTTAAGGCATTTTCTCTAATATGAAAACGGCTACAGTCAGTTATGGAGTTATAATCGACTCCAAATACTTAAAATATCTCATTTGTTATGGCATTTTGTCTAACATGAAAACGGCTACAGTCAGTTATGGAGTTATAATCGACACCAAATACTTAAAATATCTCATTTTTTATGACATTTTGTTTAACATGAAAACGGCTACAGTCAGTTATGGAGTTACAATCAACTCCAAATACTTAAGATATTTGTTGTGACATTTTGGCTAATATGAAAACGGCTGAATTCAGTTTTGGAGTTATAATCGACTCCAAATACTTAAAACATCACATTTGCTATGAACTTTGAGCGCTGAAGTTTTTTGACGTGCAACAGTGATAATAGTCTATAGTTACTAGCATTCAATGGGCAGTTGTGCTTAACTAGCACTTTTGAAAGTGTTCATATCTTAGCCATTGTTTAAACTTTTAAAAAACAATCCTGAAGTGCCAAACAGAAAAAAAAAAATTGTAATTTCACGTTTGAATATATGTAGCAAGGTTGATATCTGAGAGAAAGGTCAATTTTAATTTGTGGAAAGCCTATTTTATATATATATATTATATATATATATATATATATAATAATATATACATATATATATATATTATTAACTTAATTATTATATTAATAATTATTATATATATTATATATTATATCAGAATCGATTTTAAAAGAAAATCAATATCTTTCCAAATATGATGACGTGTTCAAGGATATCTGAAAACTTTATTATTAAAAAACAAGTAAAATATGTGCCGAAGTTTCTTCGGCGCAATCGAGTTTTCTGTATAACGTATGATACCGCATAAAACCAAGGTGTATAAAATCATCAGCTACGCCCGATAGTACTTCAGTTGCTGACGAGATGCAATAGAGTGAGGGTGCCTCCCATCCCTCCGGAAAGTGCTGCCAGATGCACGATTCATGGCTAAATTTAACTTTAAATGAAATAACAACTACTTAGGATAGAGGGTTGCAATTTGGTATGTTTGAAGTTTGGAGGTTGGATAATCAAATTACCAATTTACAGCCCTCTAGCCTCTGTGTTTTTTTTTTTTTTAGATCTTAGGGCGCAGAGAATATAGTGCCGACGGATGGACAGACAAAGCCGGTACGATAGTTTTCTTTCATAGAAAACTAAGAACTATACACACTAAAAGAGAGATGAAAAAGAAGAGAAGTATAACCGGTGGTCATGAAATTATTGAGCGGTTTCTCTCTCTTCATCACGTGAGTTAACTTCCCTCCGCTCGTCCCGAAGAGGTCTACGAGCATGACTCTTCACTCTTAGTTCACACTGAAGTCGTAGGTCCTCCACTCGGAGTTGTGTTCAAGCCCCGTTTTCGGGACAATGAGCGTGAAAAGAGACGGCATTATTCCACTGCATTATTCGTTTTATGATATTAAAAAATATAGATTAAATGGAATTATAACTGCACAAAGACCTCATTTACGACGCTTATAAAGAAGTGATACTGCCCTCTGATGGAACGCTCTCTCTCTCTCTCTCTCTCTCTCTCTCTCTCTCTCTCTCTCTCTCTCTCTCTTTCTTGCACCTAACTACTTATTATTAAACTAAAAAGTAGTTCCCCTCCTGTTAACATATATGAAAATATATCAATTCCCAGTAAGAGCAAAATTGGATATTAAATGACATTTGTAGCTTATTGCTTGTATGTGAATCGTTGTGATGTGATAAATTTCATTTATACTGTATGTATGCATGTATGTATATTACATATATACATATATGTATATATATATATATATATATATATATATATATATA
>NC_061100.1:110435378-110467878 GCF_015104395.2 Macrobrachium nipponense | reverse complement strand
TTAAAATAAATACTCTATATTTTATTAGAAATAACCATTATGTACTGTTTAACATGCACATTATTTACTTTTTACATTTTCATTCTGATGAATAAATCATAAATATCCTATCTTAAAATTCCTGTACCTTTATATTAAGAACAAGAAAAGCAACAGCAAAGTAGTTTTTAGGCTTACTCCCTGAGTAAGCAAAAATAGAGAGTAACTGTTTTTGGTGGCAATTAAACTTTGAATAGGGAATTACGGAACAGAAAGGAGTGTTTTGGTACTTAACATCTGCTTTGAGAATAGTAGCTCTTATGGTCAGGTAATTTATAATCCTCTACCTCTTCGAAGTATTTTACATCGAGTATATAAAGAGATCAAAGTGTTCTTTAATTACTTTCGTACTTGAAAGTTACTTCGTTATAAAAGAAGACACTTATGTAAAAGATTTCATTCGTAATCGCATTACTTATAATCAGAAACACGGAATTATGTTACAGTAATTAGATCCACATTTTGAAAATTAACTAAGAATATCATCAGACAAATTACTGACATTTAAAAAAGATATATTATTTTCACTTACTCGGGGAGTAAGCCTTACAAAAATTATGAAAAAGGATATTTATGATTTATTTATCAGAATAAAGATGTAAAAAAATAAATAATGCGCATATTAAGCTGTACAAAAAAAAAAAATTGCTAATAAAAAATAGCATGTTTATTTTTTATTTATTAGCGTGTATATTTCATAACACGAATATTCGTTTACAGAATTACAAGGCAACGCGTTTTATAATTCTTCTGTCATTACACAAAAGAAAAAGTCAGTCGCAAAAAAAGGAAAACAAAATATGACCTAAAAAAAAAATCAGCCAATCTGCCAGAACCACGAGAACTTCACAAGTGACCGTCTACAAGCTGAGGTCAGCAAGTAAGAAGAATAAGAAGATGGAGGCACCAAGTCGACTGACGTGGGAAGAATCAAAGAAGAGGAAAAATTGATTTCCACCAGAACAAAGGGAGACTGCAAAAAGACTACGAAAGCGGAACACATGAAAGAATTTTCTCGAAAAGCCGTGAGTCATGGAAAATATTCCCTTGTAGCGAAGAAATTCTTCGAATTACAATAAACTAACCTTTATATATTCATATGACCTGGGATGTTAACAGATTTTATGGGACATTCTCAATTGTTTGCCATTTTGAATTATACTAATCTACTAATCATTGCCTTACAAATCTGCAGAGAGAGAGAGAGAGAGAGAGAGAGAGAGAGAGAGAGAGAGAGAGGCAACTGGTTTTATTTTTATTGTGAAAGTGCATCACAGCTAGCCTTACCCATCATGCTCTATTCCTATAGATTAAGAACGTCCATGCGAATAGAGGTATATATATATATATATTATATATATATATATATATATATATATATATGTGTGTGTGTGTGTGTGTGTGTGTGTGTGTGTGTGTGTATTAGAAACATATAGTAGACATGTGTGATGTGCTTACTATTTATTTTTGATAAAAACATTATGAATTTATCACTGATAAGTTTTGAATTGTGTATATATGTATATATATATATATATATATATATATATATAATATACTATATATATATATATATATTATATATATATATATATATATATATATATATATATAATATATATATATATATATATATATATATATAATATATATATTATATATATATATATAAGAATCTCGGTGATGTGATAAATATTCATAACAAGGCTGCGTGGGTCAAACGCTCGAATCGGCTAGCATGGTGGAGGGGGTTTTATATCGATTCTAATTACAAAATACAACGAGATCGGCGTTGATTTGTAATGGTCAGAACCGATATAAACCTTTAGCCTCCCTGATAGCCGTTTCGGATAGCGTCACTGTCCGATCCTGATTTCGTTCCCCGTCCAACTGGACGGTGGTTCGATCCCATAGTGGTACGAAATTATTATCAACTAAAAATTCCCCCTCGTACATTTATGAAAATATATCAATTCCGAGGTAGAGCGAATTAGATATTAAAGGACATTTGTAGCTCGAATGATATATTATATATATATATATATATATATATATATATATATATGATATATATATATATATAATTAATATATATATATGTAAGTATGTATGTGTGTGTACAGAGGTATGCATGAGTCAGATAAATATAGATGTGTGTGATAGTTATGTACTGCGCATACGATTGTACAGTCTAAAAATATATATTTGTGGCGTTTTAAGTGACATTTCTATTCTTCCGTTTCATTCCCACGTGGCCTGGGGCCAGCCAGTTAACACCTCAAATCAATTGTTTGGAAAATACACTGCAATTTCTGGAACCCCATTTCCATCGGTATTGTTAAAAGCAGCAAGTGCTGAAGAGCTAAAAATATGTCATTTTGTTCCAAACTATTGTGAAATGTTTCCCCTTCCACATAAACGTCGAAAAAGAAAGACTTTTCCATTTTATCTTTCCCAACTTCAAAACAAAACCCAGGGGTAAATATCAATACATTTTTGTAAGCGCGTCCCCTCAGAGACCTTAAGAGAGGAATTAATTGACGTTTGCTTTCGCGATGGAAAAGAAAAGCATGTTCTATACATTTCCTACATCAAAATAACTAACAAAAGTGAATGTGAATACTTCCTGCTTGTGAATAAATTGCCCTTAGAAGAGAAATTATATTTTTGAATGATTCTGCAACGATTATATTTGCACAAGTATTTTTGAATGACATTAAAATGAACGATTAAAGGTTTCTTTCACAGCTTAGTCGTATATACGTATGTTGCAGCAAGACTGTGAAACCAGGGATTCCTCGAAATCCCTGAAGTTTTCAGGGAATTCGTGAAATCGCTGAAGTTTTCCAGTCTTACTGTAACATGTAAACATCAGTTCTTAATCGGATCGTGATTTGGGTTGTTAGTGAGCAACAACCTTATTTCTTTCGAGTTAGCATCGGTAATCGAACAATATATATATATATATAATATAATTTTTAATATATAATTTTTATATAAATATATATATATATATATATATTTATATATATATATATATATATATATATATATATATAATATATATATGTATTATAGAAATATATGTATATATATATAAATGTATATATATATATATATAAATATATATATATATATATATATATATATATATATATATAATTACACATACACACACACACACACACACACACACACATATATATATATATATATATATATATATATATATATATATATATATATATATATATATATATATATCTCTATATATATATATATATATATATATATACTCATCCTTCATGGGGGCCCCGTGAGAAGTGAGGAACACAAAGATGGCTTCGTCAACCTGGCTGGAATCGACCTTAAAGCCCCATCAAAGGTCCCTCCTGAACCTGGGTCTGCAGTGCCACTATGCCAAGAAACCACACACTGAAGCCAAGAATAGAAACGGAGGCCCTTATAGACCGACTTTTACAACTCCGAGATGATGGTAAGCTAGAACTAACACCTACCGTCATTGATGAACTTGTTGGAGAAGCAGACGACAGAGAGGACATTTCCGAAGCCAATTAATCACCAAGGAGATAGAGGGGAAGCCGCTAAAGAACTACGTAGCAACCCAGACATCATCATACGGAAAGGTGACAAATCATCAGTGTACGTAGTGATGAAGAAAAGTGACTTATTTTGAAAAGATGGATAGGATCCTCCTGGACACTTCCAAATTCCAACGCTTGACAAAAGACCCCACCGAGGACCTCAGAAAGAAAGTGTCGAGGCTTGTGACTAGGGCCAACAATCAGCAAGACGTCGTAAAATTCCCTAAGGTAAAAGGAGACTATGGGCCCGGTTACTGCTACGGAAACAGTGAAAACACACAAGGCAGGCAACCCCTAAGGCCCATCATCTCTCAGATGACATCCCCAACCTATAGGATAGCGAAAGTCCTGAATGATTTGCTGGTACCTTACATACCCGGTGCATATCACTGAAATCAAGCGGTGAGTTTAATTGACTCTGCTACAGGAAAAAGGACCAGAAGACGACATTGCCTCACTCGACGTGGAGAGTTTGTTTACGAACGTTCCCGTCGAAGAAACGATCGACATCATTCTTGATCGTGTATACAGGTCCGAGAAGAACCCGCTGCCCATTTCCGAAGATGTCCTCCGAGAGATGCTGAAAGCTAGCACTACAGAAGCCCCTTTCCTCTCTCATCAGGGGGAATTATTTCGACAAGTAGACGGAGTCGCCATGGGATCCCCACTAGGGGTCCTCTTTGCAAATATGTACATGGCCACCGTCGAAGAAAGGACCTTTAGAGAACATCTAAAACCTAGGATTTATGGGCGGTACATCGACGATATATTCGTCACAATAAAAGAGCCTGAAGATACCAAAAAACTAGCAGATGCTCTGAAAAGAAAACTCAGTGCTCAACTTCACCACAGAGCACAGCCAGCAGAAGACTTTGCCATTTCTTGATGTCCTGGTAAAACAACAAGAAGGACAGTTTAAGACGACCGTTTATACGAAAGCAACGAACGCTGGGCGTTGCTTGAACGCACGCGGGGAGTGCCCGGACGCATATAAAAAGTCTGTCGTGAGTGCGTATGTCAACAGAACCTTCACACACAGCTCATCATGGAAAGATATACATAACGAACTCGACCGAATTCGCCAACTGCTGACAAACAACGGGTATGCAGATCAAATTATCGAAGCAAAAAAGAGCAATAAAAAAGAAAATGGACGAATTTTACCAACCCAACACCATGGCGAAAAACGAGGAAAACTTGATTATTTACCATCGTGTACATTATGGGTCTGCATACAAGGAGGATTGCTGCACACTACGCGGGATAATAAACAGAGGCGTAACCCAAAAGCCCCTTACCATAAAATAAGCCTCAGGATATATAGTAAGCCCAACCTTGTAGCAGCCTTAATAATGAAGAACAGCACCGCTCCGGGGGACCGAAGGAGATGTGCACGAATGTAGTTTACAAATTTACTTGTCCAGAGGAGGTGTGTAAACCTCACAGCCAAAACTACATCGGGCACACTACAACGACCCTTCGGAGACGTCTGCTGGCTCATAGAAATCAAGGGGCCATCCATCAACATTACATAGATGTTCACGACAGGAAGCCATCTCTACAAGAGCTCATAGAAGGCACCCAGGTCGTACACAGAGAAGACAACTACGGTCGCCTCTTAATAACGGAAGCAGTGAGCATCGCTATTCAGAAGCCGACCTTGAACGTCCAACAAGAATCGGACCATATACTCCCCTCCAGCAGGAGAAGGAATACCCAAGCCAACAGGGACCAGACAGCGCGCCCCAATCCACCGAGAACATCGCGCCCCTTTGGAAGGCATGAGAAGACCCCAGCTTCAGCGAAAGTCAAGTAACATCCTTACTCAGGTCGCTGAGACCCCCCCGCCCAACACGAATCAGCAACCGTTAACCAACGTAGACCATTTTGGACATACACACACACACACACACACACACACTCAAATTTAAATCATACACATTTATGTATAAAACAGAAATTATCTCTTGTACCTTTATGCATGCTATAAAATATATACATATATTTGTACTCCCGTATTTAGATTTCTATATTCATTTTCATTCCTGTATGCAATTTTTGTAATTTTTATCTAAAACCAACATGTAACATATTAAAATTTTAAAACATACATTTAAGGAAACTCTAGCACATGCATTGTATTTTGAATATTTATTTAACCACTGTTTAAACTTTCACTCTTATTGTCGCAGTACATATGTCCTTATATTCTTTGTAACTAAAACAACGCCCTTAAGCTGTTAATCCCTAGACTAACCAGTACCCATACCTCGAGGTCATACCTCCCACACGATGAGATAAATAGGCCGAAAGGTCAGATTGTAAGTCAGTAGTCGCTTGATAATGCCATAAGGCGAAACAGCTGTCGTGACAAAATTCAATAAATGGAAGAAGGAAGTCTGCGTATATTTCACCAGAAATTGACGAACGAGAATCGGAAAAACTTCGTCGGTATGAAGATACCTGCAAGAAACTTATGATGCCACTAAAGCAATTGCTTTTAACGAAAATTGTATTAGAGAAAAACTATGCCCTAAAAGTATATATATATGTATATATATACACACATACACACACACACACACACACACATATATATATATATATATAATATATATATATATATATATATATATATATATATATATATATATTCCTCAGTTCTACCAAAACACGGTCTTATCTCCTTTTCACATTTTGCATATTACTCATTTCATAATAACTAAAATCTAAAATCCCTATGCATGAAGCCACGTACCCCTTATCATTTCAATAAGCTCGTAAATGATCGTTTTGAAATAGATTCTGATGCCCTTCCGTCTTCCTTTTGTAAAACTTCCTGAAATTAATCATTTTTAACTACCATGTTTTTAAGCTAACATCTCATACTCATGTTCTTACCTGTTGAAGCACACATGCAAATATACATGTTTTTCATGAGTATGTGTTCGGGTGTAAATATTGTATGTTGGATCTATGTGAATATGTGGTAAGTGAAACGGACCAGTCACTGAAACCTTGTGCAGTGCTGGAATTTGTCTAGCATTTTTGGCAACGGCACTGTGAGAAATATATAACAATTGTGCTTTAATCTACTGAGGATTATTCTATTTACGTGTTTACTTTTTTGGTTTTATGGCCAGCCCTCCACAGGGGTGATTCTCTCTCTGGTGGGCCCTTGTACGTTTTCTAAATAAGCTGCTTCTTATAATATTTCATAATTGTCTTTTAGTGTTTTCTCATCAGTATCTCGACTCCTGCAGAAAATAGAGTCTTTAGTTCTTTTTAAAATCAGCTTCCTTCTCGTATGACCTCCACTCCAGACGGTATTTCGTTGTCTAGTCTCTAGGTGCGCAATGTTCAAATGCTCTCTCACCTGACTAACATGAAATGTCGAACACAATAGATCAAGCTTTTCGTTAGATCTCTCACCCTCAAGCCACGCTCCTGGCATACGACTGGGGGCAGTGATCGCTCGCATGTCCAGAAGCGTTTTTGGAAGATTTGTCGCCCAGCGGACTCCAAAATATTTCACAGATCTGCTGACGCATCTCTTAACTTTAGACTTTCGAAAACGCTTTATTTGCTGAAGGGAGAGAGAGAGAAAAAAACGAGTGAATCTCTGCAACATATTTTGGTTCTCTATTTGCTATTAGTCTTTTGTTACGGAACGCCAAAACTATATGTTTATTCTATCTTCCAAGTCATTCATCTACATCATCTTTCACTGGTCTCGCTCAAACATTTTAGTTCCCTATTCGCTATTAGTCTTTTCTTGTGGAACGTTAAAACTATATATTTATTTTACCTTCCATCTTTAACAAGACAATTTTCATCACAAAGCAGCTATATAAGAGCCACTATATTAGCTAAATTTACGCTTACCGTTACATTAGACATAATGGCAAAGTGTTATGTTTAGATGTAACTAACTTAACTTTAAACATAATCTTCAACAGTAGCTAATATATTGACAGGCATCACTTAAATTCTGGACAACCAGCGATGCCTTTGAGGAAGTGGTCAAGTCCGCCAGGGTATAGCAGCGACTGGCATTCATAGAAGGAAAACGTGACCTGCCTCGAGACTTGGCGCTCAAGACTTCGTTACGATAATGAGAGAGAAAAAAAGTACATTAACTTATTAATTCTATCCGTGCTATAAGAATCCGGGCTTAAGTAAGATTTTTTTTTTTTTTTGTGGGGGGTGGGGGTGGAGGCGCGGCACTTACAGCCTTACGGTTTTTTACTTAATTCTTTTGATATCTCACTTTCGAACGAACACTTCAATTATCACTAAACTTGTTACGGGTTTCATTCAACTCAAACCCTTAAACTATAACTTACTTTTTTAACCTATTTAATTCATCTACCACCAAAGCGCTTTGAAGTGGAACAGTTCGGTAAAAATCTATAAAATATTTACTTTTACATCAGCAATATTTACCAAATGTAATGAGTATACTTTGTTACAGATATCCTTTTTCTACAAGACACAATTAGACAGACCATTTGAGTCTGTAAGTCTGCCATTATCTCATGTGCTAAAAGGATTGTTTTTGCTAGCAACTGTTACTAAATTGTACCTACTTCTCAGTGTTCTTTTCTATTTACCAAACGTGCAACAACAGTTATGTTAGAACAGGGGTTTTCAACCTTTTCCTCCCCACGTACCCTTTCGGGTATTTGTAATGTCAGTAATGTACCCCCTTCACTTTGTATAACGTGGAAAACAACACCAACTCAGAAAAACTGTACAGAGGGGAAAATGTAAGTATACATAACTCTCCTGTCATAACCAATAATGTTGTAAACATAAATTATTCCATTAGAAAATAAAGACTTTTTTTATAATTATTTACCTCTGTACGTATATGCAATAAATATTCAAGGTTATGGTACTGAGCTGCAAAAAAAAAAAAAAAAAAAAAGAGAGAGAGAATACATTATTATTACATTAGCTGCAAAGGTAGTTAATGAAATGGCTGAAACTGTTTTCATTAACTATCCTAGTTGGCTGTGGAGCAGTTTTTACTAAAGCATATCGAAGGTCAGCATCTGACATTCATTCGAGTGCCATAGGGAGCGCGGACCCCCTGAAAGACCTTGGCGTACCCCCTGGGGCACGCGTACCCCAGGTTGAAAATCCCTGTGTTAGAATTCACAGGCACGAATAACGAAGGTATATATGATACTTCAGACCACAAATCCTCTATCAATTTTACGCGAGTTAACAACATTTACAAACCTCTGTTGACAAGAGAGCTGTAAACATATTTACGTGTAATGCGTGTACAATTTACATAACGCGACAATTACAACAACAGCTCTGGTAGATATAAGCTGGGAATTTATCATGACAATTTATGAAGATTCTGGGTATCCGGTGACAAAACGGCCAACTGCCAGCTTTTGTAAACATATCCCAGGATTGTAACTGATTCTAATTATGGACTATAGCGAAACAAATTAGGTTTAAATCTGGTAAACAGCCTCTCATTGATCATTAAAAATTTATTGCTGGTTTTGCTGATGCAAATGTTTATGGAAACTAAATTCATTTTCATTGTTCAATTACGGACCCAAACTGGGATTTATCACTACGATAGCGTCCTTGCATACACTGACGTGGCAATTTTGGAGTCTAATCTATGGAGAGGAACTTTATTACAGCACCGAGTGTGTGTGTGTAACCATCGTGTGCATAAACAAACGCACACACACACACTTTATATATATATATATATATATATATATATATATAAATGCATATGTATGTATGTATGTATAATTGTAAAGGAATTACGATTGCTGGTTGCTGGTAACTAAATTTCAAAAACCTACCAATTTACTTATAGCCGCCATAAAATATATAAGATAAAAGATCAATAAATTGTCAAGCATGCAAAACCATACGAACAAATGTCCCTCGTGAAATTATCGAGCAGTAAAACGAGTCTTCCAAATTTGGCGAGGGTTATTGCGAAAAACCCCACGCTCCAAATGACGAAGGACATGACTTTCCGAACGTGCTGCAGATTCATGCAGACAGCAAACTGATAGAGGGGGAAGTTAGAGAAAAATTCATGTAAATTTATATTATTCTGCCAAAAAAGAAACAAAACTGAATGAATAGTAAACGGATAAAATCATTTAAAATACGACAACAGCTGTTTGAGAATGTAAATTCATTTCGCTAAGGGGAGAGCAAAATACTAATCACGCCTCTGAGTGGCATATCGCTGTGGATGCGGTTGCCATGGCAACGCTCTCGAAACTCCAACGAGTTGTGCACAGAGAGAGAGAGAGAGAGAGAGAGAGAGAGAGAGAGAGAGGTAATACACGGCTTATTGCAAAGGACGTGGGTACACTGTTCAAGCATGTATTTATAGACTCAAAAAAAAAAAAAAAAAAAAAAAAAAAAGCTGTCGCAACACTCAGCTCTGCTTAATATGGTTGGAAAATGTTTTCCACGTATCTGTCATTCGTGGCCTTTGGAGTTTTAATAAGAGAACTGCAGTCTCGATGTTTAATACAATAAAAAATAGGTGGAATGGGTAATGAGGTAAATATAATAATAATAAAAAAGGGTACGTAAAATCACATTCTTTCCCTCAACAGGAATCATGTTCACAGCTAGATATTTAAACATATGTGAAATCCTCTTTTGACTGACTGGCTTAGTTAACTTGGTTTCTCTAATATATATTTTCCCATGGTTCTACATTCCAGGAAGGGAAGAAACAAATCAATCAGAATTTCCAAAATAAAAGACAGTGATAAAAAAAAGTGTAATAAAATCACATTCTTTTCCTTAACAGGAATGATGTACAAAGTTAGATATTTAAACATATGTTAAATCCTCTTTTGATAATGACTGACCCGCTTAGTCAATTAACTTGGTTTCTCTAATATTTTCCCATGGTTCTACATTCAAGGAATGGACGAAATAAATCAATCAGAATTTCCAAAATAAGACATTGAGGATTATAAAATATGGTGATAAATCCAACCATTACCTGTCATGACTGCAAGTCTCCTACATCTAAAATACGTTAATTGCTCATAGAATATCTAAATAAAAAAACGTTTATCAGAAATCTCTCCACAAATAAAAGTTATTCCTTCCATTTCCCTACTGAAAGCGTTACGGCTCCCCCATTAGGCTGTCCTGTATAGAATATAGGTATAGAATATAGCTAAATCTTTTAGGGATGTGACCAAAAAGGGGAAAATATAGCGCCCCCTATTTTCTTACTCAAAACGACAGACAAAACCTACAACGTGGATTTCGTGGATTTGCAAGTTTTGTCACAGGGCGAATTTTATGAAAGATTTTTCTTTAAAGCTACAATACATGCACACACAGACACACCAACACAACACACACACATTTTATATATCAGTATATATATATAGATATATATATATATATATTATATTATATATCCTTATAGGATTATAATCACTTTAGCACGTGATTCATTTATCACACATATCCACAGGTGAAAAATAAGAAGCAGGGTGTAGGTACACACAACCGTTTGTGATTGCAGATCCACCCACAGGCAGGTGTCAAAGTAAGAGTGACTTTCAAAAATCATTTGGCTAAAATTTACAATAAATTCTCAAGGGACTACCGATAAACGTACCCACCGTAGGAGACAACAAGTCCACACCTGACAGGTGTCAGGGAGGTGGGGTTAAAAATCTCATTACCACTACTCCCCCCTTTCCTGTGTTTACAAATGTAATAATCCTATTTCCACACATCTCTACTGCCTACCTTGAAATTTAAACAGTTTACAAATTTCTTTTAATATTAAAGGATCAAGTTTATACATTCCTTGACTGATGTTCATATTATTGTTGTAACTTTCTTTTATAAAGCTAGATTCCGTTGCTGATACCGTCTAGAATGACGGTCATGTTACTAATTACTGGAGTTTGTTGTGTTATAAATTAGCCCGGGTTGGACGAGGTTATGTCTATACATGCCTATCCTATACAAAGACTAAGACTTAAGACCCGCTGTTTTTCATTTATGATGTATGCATGTCACGGCTCATAAAGTAAAAATGGAATTAAAACAGAATTAAAAGAAGACTGGAGAAAAATGTATGTAATCCTCTTAATACCGAAGGAAAAAATTGCTCAGAAACTTTTATTTTCATAAAATCATTTAAGAATCTGCGTTAAAAGAAAATGCGCTCTTAGGGATATAATTGAGCGTTGACTTTCTGTTAACCTGATTCATTAATCATGCAAATAACCACAGAAAAATAGTATTTAAATAAACCCTCCATAATTTCAAAAGATGGACTACCGACAAAATGGAAAAGCATCAGACCTGTCTCTCCCCAGAGAAAAAATATTTTCACTAGTAAAAATATGGTGTATATATTTTCCATGTAATTAATCACGCAACGCGGGATGTGAGTGCAATTGCAAAAAATTAAATTCTTATAGAATTTTATTTTTTGCCCCACAACTGTAGTTTGAACCTAAAGGATCTCACGCCTTGGGACACATTCTCTTAAGTATTGCTATTAACGTCTCATTCCTCGCCATATAAAAGTGCTTTCTAATTCCGGACATTTTGTACCAGTAGGTACACAGGTGTGCAAAGTTATTTTTGCAATTAATTATAAGCTGTTGCTTTGGCATAAATTATTATACGCAAGGGGAGTTCTGTTTGTCGTTGTTTCTAAAACAGCGACGGTATAATATTTATAGACATAAACATGTTATATGTATATGCATATATTATTGTATATATATATATATATATATATATATATATTATATATATATATATATATATATATATATATATATATAATGAGTATAATTGCATACATGCATGCATATGTACAGACATAATCCAAGCACATATAACAGTGATTCTGCCTGGCTAAAAAAAAAAAAAAAAAAAAAAAAAAAACTTAATTTAAATCCAGAAACCATTTAAGTGAATGTAGGTCAGTATATCAGGCAGCCGGGCAGAAACGACTTCAACTTTATACCGCCCTTAATGCAGCTTATTTGTGATGAACGCACGGAGAGGAAGATTTGCATAATTGTTAACACAAATCCGCCATCACAATGATTAGGCCAAAAAGAGCTGGATAATGCCTCTGGCAAAAAAGCGTCCGGTTCTGCCGAAGCGAATTATGCAATAACGAGTGTTGAAACAGACTGATTATTGCAATAGCGAGCGTTGAAGTAGACTGATTATTGCAATAGCGAGTGTGAAGCAGACTGATTACTGCAATAGCGGTGTTTATTAAACAGACTGATTATTGCAATAGCGAGTGTGAAGCAGACTGATTATTGCAATAGCGAGTTTTGAAGCAGACTGATTACTGCAATAGCGGTTGTTTATTAAACAGACTGATTATTGCAATAGCGAGCGTTGAAGCAGACTGATTATTGCAATAGCGAGTGTTGAAGCAGACTGATTACTGCAATAGCGGTTGTTTATTAAACAGACTGATTATTGCAATAGCGAGTGTTGAAGCAGACTGACTATTGCAATAGCTAGTATTGAAACAGACTGATTATTGCAGTAGTGAGTGTTGAAGCAGACTGATTATTGCAATAGCAATTGTTTAAACAGACTGATTATTGCAATAGCGAGTGTTGAAAACAGACTGATTATTGGAATAGTGATTGTTTAAACAGACTGATTATTGCAATAGCGAGTGTTGAAAACAGACTGATTATTGCAATAGTGAGTGTTGAAACAACCTGATTATTGCAATAGTCATTGTAGAAACAATCACATTATTGCAATGTGTTTAAACAGACTAATTATTGCAATAACGATTGTTAAAAACGGCTGATTATTGCAATAGCAAGTATTGAAACAGATTGATTATTGCAATAGCGATTGTTTAAAAAGACTGATTATTGCAATAGCGATTGGTTAAACAGACTGATTATTGCAATAGCGATTGTTGAAACAGATTATTGCAATAATGAGTGTTGAAACTGATTATTGCAATAGCAAGTGTTGAAAACAAAATAATTATTGCAATAACGATTATTGAGACAGACTGATTATTGCAATAGCGAAAGTTGAAAACAGCCTGATTATTGCAATAACGATTGTTGAAAAAGCTGATTATTGCAATAACGATTGTTGAAACAATCACATTATTGCAGTGTGTTGAAACAGACTGATTATTGCAATAACGACTGGTGAAACCGACTGATTATTGCAATAGCAATTGAAACAGACTGATTATTTATAATTATTGCAATACCGAGTGTTGAAACAAACCGATTGCTGCAATAACGACAGGTGAAACAGACTGATTATTGCAATAGCAATTGCTGAAACACTAATTATTTATAATTATTGCAATAGCGAGTGTTGAAGCAGACAGATTATTTATAATTATTGCAATAGCCAGTGTTGAAACAGACTGATTATTGCAATAGCGATTGTTTAAACAGACTGATTATTGCAATGACGAGTGTTGAAACAGATTGTATTGTAATAACGAGTGTTGACAGATTATTGCAATAACGAGTGTTGAAACAGACTGATTATTGCAATAGCGATTGTTTAAACAGAATGATTATTGTAATAACGAGTATTGAAAGATTGATTATTGCAATAGCGCGTGTTGAAATACTGATTATTGCAATAACGAGTATTGAAACTTATTGATTATTGCAATAAAGAGTGTTGAAACAGTTTGATTATTGCAATAACAAGTGTTGAAACAGACTGATTATTGCAATAACGATTATGCAAACAGACTGATCATTGCAATGACGAGTGTTGAAACAGATTGTATTGCAATAACGAGTGCTGACAGATTATTGCAATAACGAGTGTTAAAACAGATTGATTATTGCAATAACGAGTGTTAAAACAGATTGATTATTGCAATAACGAGTGTTGAAACTTATTGATTATTGCAATAAAGTGTTAAAATAGATTGATTATTGCAATAACGAGTGCAGAAACAGACTGATTATTGTAATAACGAGTGTTGAAACAGATTGATTATTGCAATAACGATTATGTAAACAGAATGATTATTGCAATAACGAGTGGTGAAACAGATTGATTATTGCAATAAGGCTTGTTGAAACAGATTGATCATTGCAATAACGAGTGTCGAAACAGATAGATTATTGTAATAACGATTGTTGAAACAGACTGATTATTGCAATAACGATTGTTTAAACAGTGATTATTGCAATAACGAGCGCTAAAAGAAATTTATTATTGCAATAGCGAGTGTTGAAACATTAATTATTGTAATAGCGAGTGCTGTCACAGATTTATTGTTGCAATAACGAGTGTTGAAATAGACTGATTATTGCAATATCGAGTGTTGAAACAGACTGATTATTTTCTTCGATGATTACTCTCATTTCTAAGTCTTCATTCAACTCGCTAAAAATTCTCGAAACCCGTTTGCAAAGACCTACGATTGTGCTCAATGTAGGCGCCATGACTCACACGGAAAATAGCAAGCTAAATTATTTAAATTTCATGTACCAACACATAAGCTGTTGGTGTCAGTATTATAAAAAAAAATAATCCTACCACATGGATAAAATACCCATTCTTCTCTACTGAAGCCATGGATTTTCTCTCTGAAATTTTTTTTTATTTTTTCGCGTCTACAATTTATCCGCTTTATCACTATCGTCGAATATCCGCAAAGTCCCTTTTCCACCTCGGTTGAAAAATCTATCGCGATTCCTGATTCCCATTTTCAATATTCGGAGTATTCACGTCGTTAGTCTAAGCTGTGCAAGTCTGTATATTCCAACTTCGATGTTTTAAGGTCATTTATACCTAGCAAATGTCTCTAGCAGTATGTTCTTGTCGAGTCTTTCAACTATGCTATACAAGCAGAATTCATTCTCTGTATCCTTCGCTTTTGCTAATTAATAACTGACACTCCCAGTATTTCAGACATGAATGTGTGAACGTTCAAGCTGAAATACTGTGAAAAATATACCTCGAATATTTTTGCTTTCTCGGAAACAGGGAGGGTTTTTATATTTTGATTATTATTCAGCGCAATAACCACGCATAACTTCCTACAGAAAGGGTAAAGGACACCAAGAACTATGATTTCTTTCTAACGAAATAGTCTCACTAATTTGCTTTCGTTATTTATCCGTAAAATAGAACGTCACAAAGACTCACGGTGACCATTTAATCTAAGTCAAGAATGCATTGGGTTAACGGTGACCTATTATTCTTACCCTGATCTGCTTTCTGAGAAGGCAATATAAAACTCATACGTAAACAACAACAATAAAAAAAATATCCTGTAAAGAATAGAACTTCTACACTCTCTTATGAAAAATGTGGACTGTAATGAGAATTACAAACACGTACACATACATACAAACATACATGTCAGTGTCATGAGAGAGAGAGAGAGAGAGGGAGAGAGATAGAGAGAGACAGACAGACAGACAGACAGAGAGACACACACACACACACAGAGAGAGAGAGAGAGAGAGAGAGAGAGAGAGAGAGAGAGAGAGAGAGAAGATATATTACACTCAATCAACATATGCAAAATAAGGAGTGATCATATAACTGATATATTTTACTTCTGGAAAACAATATGAATTATCTGTCATCGTTGGTGACGACATCAAAACCCTACATTACAAAATTACAAACTTCAAACAAAACGATGCGAAATTAAACAATAAAATTTTAACCAAAAAAATTGTACGAAACGATTAAGACCAGATTCAGATAATAAGAACACCCTTAATTTACTAACACAGGCTGCAATAAAATAGAGTATCTCACAAAGGTTATTTATCAGCAGTGCACGACTAGTTGTTTTTTTTTGGGGTGGGGGAGGGCGCGTTAACAAACGCTTCATCATATTTTGTCAAATATGATCCACAAAAGACCTTTGCCGGTGATTCTTAACCTTCGGTGGTGATGGAAATGCAGTACAAATGATAAATGAAAACAGACTCAAAATCAAATAATAATAATAATAATAATAATAATAATAATAATAATAATAATAATAATAATAATAATAATAATAACTATACAGCGCAGGAATAGTGGAATGGACGAAGGCAGAACTCCGCAGCCTAGATCAGAAAACCAGGAAACATATGACAATACACAAAGCACTACACCCAAGAGCAAATACGGACAGACTATACATAACACGAAAGGAAGGAGGGAGAGGACTACTAAGTATAGAGGACTGCGTCAACATCGAGAACAGAGCACTGGGGCAATATCTGAAAACCAGTGAAGACGAGTGGCTAAAGAGTGCATGGGAAGAAGGACTAATAAAAGTAGACGAAGACCAGAAAATATACAGAGACCGGAGAATGCCAAAACAGAACAGAGGACTGGCACAGCAACCAATGCAGGACAATACATGAGAAACAGACTAAAAGAAAAAACTAGCCAGCGATGACACATGGCAATGGCTACAGAGGGGAGAGCTCAAGAAGGAAACTGAAGGAATGATAACAGCGGCACAAGATCAGGCCCTAAGAACCAGATATGTTCAAAGAACGATAGATGGAAATAACATCTCTCCCATATGTAGGAAGTGCAATACGAAAAATGAAACCATAAACCACATAGCAAGCGAATGCCCGGCACTTGCACAGAACCAGTACAAAAAGAGGCATGATTCAGTGGCAAAAGCCCTCCACTGAAGCCTGTGCAAGAAACATCAGCTACCTTGCAGTAATAAGTGGTACGAGCACCAACCTGAGGGAGTGATAGAAAACGATCAGGCAAAGATCCTCTGGGACTCTGGTATCAGAACAGATAGGGTGATACGTGCAAATAGACCAGACGTGACGTTGATTGACAAAGTCAAGAAGAAAGTATCACTCATTGATGTCGCAATACCATGGGACCAGAGTGAACAGAAAGAGAGGGAAAAATGGATAAGTATCAAGACCTGAAAATAGAAATAAGAAGGATATGGGATATGCCAGTGGAAATTGTACCCATAATCATAGAGCACTAGGCACGATCCCAAAAGATCCCTGAACAGGAATCTAGAAAAACAAGAGGCTGAAGTAGCTCCAGGACTCATGCAGAAGAGTGTGATTCTAGAAACGGCGTTCATAGTAAGAAAAGTGATGGACTCCTAAGGAGGCAGGATGCAACCCGGAACCCATATAAATACCACCTAGTCGAATTGGAAGACTGTGATAGAGCCAAAAAAAAAAAAAAAAAAAAATAAAAAAAAAAAAAAAAACAAAAAAAAAAAAAAAAAAAATAATAATAATAATAATAATAATAATAATAATAATAATAATAATAATAATACTTGCAGTAATAAGTGGTACGAACACCAACCTGAAGGAGTGATAGAAAACGATCAGGCAAAGATCCTCTGGGACTATGGTATTAGAACAGATAGAGATATGTGCAAATAGACCAGACGTGACGTTGATTGACAAAATCAAGAAGAAAGTATCACTCATTGATGTCGCAATACCATGGGACACCAGAGTTGAAGAGAAACAAAGGGAAAAATGGATAGGTATCAAGACCTGAAAATAGAAATAAGAAGGATATGGGATATGCCAGTGGAAATTGTACCATAATCATAGGAACACTAGGCACAATCCCAAGATCCCTGAAAAGGAATCTGGAAAAACTAGAGGCTGAAGTAGCTCCAGGACTCATGCAGAAGAGTGTGATCCTAGAAACGGCGCACATAGAAAGAAGAGTGATGGACTCCTAAGGAGGCAGGATGCAACCTGGAACCCCACATTATAAATACCATCCAGTCGAATTAAAGGACTGTGATAGGGCAAAAAATAATAATAATAATAATAATAATGAGTGATACTTTCAAGAAGAAAGTATCACTCATTGATGTCGCAATACCATGGGACACCCAGAAGAGAAAGAGAGAGAAAATTTTGATAAGTATCGGGACCTGAAAACAGAAATAAAAAGGAAATGGGATATGCCAGTGGAAATTGTACCCAAAATCATAGGAAAACTAGGCACGATCCCAAGATCCTTGAAAAGAACATGGAAAAACTAGAGGCCGAAGTAGCTCCAGGACTCAGGCAGAAGAGCCTGCTCCTAGAAACAGCACAAATAGTGAGAAAAGTGATGGACTTCTATTGAGGCAGGATGCAACTCAGAACCCGACGCTATAAAAACCACCCAGTGAAATAGGATGACGGTGATAGACAAAAAAAAAATTATTATTATTATTATTATTTTATTAAAAGTAATGGCTACTTCAGCAGCGTTACACTTGTAGAGATTCTTCTCTATTTTCCGAATAGCGACTTTTTCCGTGCTACTTAGACAGGCTAGTAAAGCGCCTATGGAGGTCATGATCAAATACAGAGTCAAAATTGGTGTATCTATTTGAATTTTACAAATAAAACTATGATACCATAGTTACCAAAGTCATTAACGACATATATATATATATATATATATATATATATATATATATATATATATATATATATATATATATATATATGTCTCTCCTCTCTCTCTCTCTCTCTTTCTTGATGCAAGCGAGCTTTTCGTCTGGAGGCGGCCAGACATCCTCGGGCTGGGAAGGTGAGGGTGGACTGATCTTGGGAGCGGTTGTTGTTGTTTTTGATTAAGCTGACCTTGTGTCAGCAGGGCTCTTGCTTGCACAGAGCAGCCCGTAAAAATTTTGGGAGGGCAGCGTCCTCCTCGCTATATTTTTGGGGTTGACAGCAGGGGGTCTGCCCCCATGCTGATCTACTATTGGCTGGTGGCGGTAGGTCTTCGTTTTCATTGGTGGCTTGAACCAGGTCTCAAGCCACTTTCCACGCGTTGATGGTTGCGATGCTGTAAGTCCTGCAGCCGCCTTGACCTCTTTAGCGGCGCGGTTACGTTGATGGGCGTTTCGCTACGCTGCGGGACGTCACGGCTAACTTGATTATGGTTGGCTGCAGGAGTATCTCGTTCGAGGGCGTTGTCTTCCGTGGAGCTGTCGTGCTCGGTGGTGTCAGTGTTGGTCAGTCTTCTCATACTCGTAGGGAGGAGAAATTCTTCCTGCGTCGTATTTAGTGTAGGTTTTACTTGCTGGATGAGAAGCGCCTCCAGCAGGCGTAACCGACGGACATTAGGGGCCTTCCCGATGATCTTCGTGTTTTGGATGATCACATCCCGGGAGTTGGCATCTTGATGTTTGGTGCGGGCGTGATTCTTGATGGCCCCCTCTTGGGCGTGGCATGAGAGTCTCTTCGACAGGCGCATGGTAGTCATACCAACGTAGGCGCCGCTGCAACCGCGGACTGGACATGTATATTGTTTTACCCACATCGTCTGCTCAGGCGTCTCGTACCTGTGGAGAGGGGTTATTTTTCATAATAAGGTCGCGCGTCCTCCGATTCTGGTAGTAAATAATCAGGTCGATATTTTTGGTGTCGTCGGTCGGGGATACATTTTCAGAAATAGTTTTCTTAACTGAGTCCTCTTCTTCACGGTAATGAGAACTACTTCTGTGGAGAAGAAATATCTCTTTCGTATGGTTACAGGGAAGACAATTAAGATGAAAGTTAAGTTTCTTAGGAACTAATTATATCTAGAGTACGAGCTTTTTCGAGAAATGAACAAACGCTTTTTCCAATTAAAATTTAAATAAGACATGATATGTAAGTATCACATGAGATAATGAGGTAAAAAAAGGATCAATAATTTCAATTAGGCTTCTTAGAAGCAGAACAGTTAGGCTAATGAGGATCTAAGATTTTTGGAGGGGAAGGGGGTTGGGGGGCAGACAAACAGCTTACATGAAACTGAACCTCCTACACTGAAAAATTTGGACCTTCCCAAAGATAAAAGGATATTTTCTTTTATAATAAACAAGGGTAATGAAATGGGTTCTCATTCGTGCTAACAATAGTAAGTTTTCCATTTTTCTGTGTTTGTTGTTTATATCATCTCTTGAGATAAAGGAGACTCGTCTATTTTTTTTACAGTGAATGAGAACCGCTGCTCCCAAGCATATTTGACCCCTAAGGCCACCTTTCGCAAGGTTTAAAATCCTTTGGCGAAGGCTTGCCGTTATTCCACTGCAGATGGTAACTAAGGCCATAAATCTGGAAGGCCTTTGCTTGCAAAATATGACATCTCATAAATAATCAAGGACAGGGAGTAATAAAACATCCGTAATGAGCAGTATAGACGCAACGGTCTTTCATTCACACTTCCCAGAGACCTATTCCGGGCATTTTTTCTCTCTCCTTCTTTGTTGATGGTACAATCATCTGCAGCCAAATTTGCTTACTTGTAGTTATTACACTTATGAATTTTATTAGATGTATATATATGTATATATATATATATATAATATATATATATATATATATATATATATATATATATATATATATATATATATAATATCAAATGCACTCCCTGCAAAGTGGAGCATCATTTCCTTTTCTGGATAAAACAGAAATTTCCTTTTCCAGATAAAAGAAAATTACATTTTCCAGATAAAAAAAAGAATAATTTTTCAGATAAAAGAAAATTTAATTTTTCAGATGAAAGGAAATTTCACTTTCCAGAAAAAGAAAATTTAATTTTCCAGATAAACGTAAACTTTATTTTCCAGAAAAAAGAAAACTTTATTTTCAAGATAAAAAAAACTTTATCTTCCACACCAAAGAAAACCTTATTTCCAGATAAAAGTAAACTTTTTTTTTCAAGATAAAAGTAAACTTTATCTTCCAGATGAAAGAAAACTTTATTTTCCATTTAAAAGAAAACTTTATCTTCCAGACCAAAGAAAAGCTTATTTTCCAGATAAAAGTAAACTTTATTTTCCAGATAAAAGTAAACTTTCTTTTCCAAACCAAAGAAAACCTTATTTTCCAGATAAAAGTAAACTTTCTTTTCCAGATAAACGTAAACTTTCTTTTCCAGAACAAAGAAAACCTTATTTTCCAGATAAAAGAAAAATTTAATTCCCAGGTACAAGAAAATTTAGTTTTCCAGAAAAAAAGAAAATTTCATTTTCCAGATAAAAGAAGACTTTATCTTCCAGACCAATAAAAACCTTATTTTCCAAATAAAAGAAAACTTTCTTTTCCAGACCAAAGAAAACCTTATTTTCCAGATAAAATTAAACTTTATTACCCAGACCAAAGAAAATTTTATTTTCCGGATAAAAGAAAATTTTTATTTTCCAGAAAAAAGAAAATATCTTTTCCCAGATAAAAGTAAAATTGATTTTCCAGACCAAAGAAAACTTTACTTTCCAAATAAAAGAAAAATTTATTTTCCAGATAAGAGAATGCCTCAATTCTCATTACCACAAGACACAAAAACATACAAACAGTGGTGCAAAAGCAGACAGACAGACAGACTCCCAGTGACAACCATATAAAAAAAAATTAAAGGAGCTTCGGACTGGACCAGCCGCCGCCCGCCCGCCATCCCCCCCCCCCCCACACACACACACCCACACACACACACACACCAGAGCTAAACCACGCCAGTAAAACTGAAGCTAGGTCCTACCAAACGTATGTTATCTTTTATGTCCGGTCGTAAGTGCGCTCGCTGAGCTCTGCTTTCTCCCGGGGGTTGGGGGTGGGGGTGGGGTTGGGGTGGGGTTGGGGTTTGGGGGTGGGGGGTGGGGGTGGGGGTGGGGGACTGAGCCGTGCGTGAGAGTGTGTAAAATCCTCTATCACCCGAGAGAGATTTGCAGCATCCATCACTTTAATGTGCCCTATATCACGCTTTGCGAGTCTATGAGGCATCTGGATGGCAGTCGTCAACATATGTAATGTTCATGTTCCGTCTTTTTTCCTCTCTAGCTTACCTTCTTTTGCTGTGTAATAAATAAATATATATATATATATATATATATATATATATATATATATATATATATATATATATATATACATGTGTGTGATGTGTGTGTGTGTAAATGTATGTATAATACATACATTACATACATACATACATAACATACATATATATATATATATATATATGTATATATAATATATATATATAAATATATATAATATATTTATATAATTTATTACACAGCAAAAGAAGGGGTAAGCTAGAGAGGAAAAAAGACCGGAACATGAACATTACAGTCGTCAACATATGTAATGTTCATGTTCCGTCTTTTTTCCTCTCTAGCTTACCCTTCTTTTGCTGTGTAATAAATATATAAATATATATATATATATTATATATATATATATATATATATAGATATATATATATATATATGTGTGTGTGTGTGTGTGTGTTTGTGTTTAAATGTATGCATACATCTACCATACATACTACATATATCCAGATACATATATATATATATATATATATATATATATATATATATATATATATATATATATATATGTTACACACACACACATATATATATATATATATATATATATATATATATATAATATATATAGGCATATAATTTCTATTATCCTTAAATAATTATCCCCAGTTTCTTACGACTTGGCATTGAACCGGAGAGCAGTGACATATAGTACATACGTAAAGAAATCAGAAACTACTTCGGATAGTGGAAGTACGCTAATTACATCATACCCAGTCGCTAATCTGACCCAGGCGTAATTTTAAGTCGGAGCCCCGTCAATTACAATAACAATTACCCCGGGATTCGGACGCCGAAGAACCCGCCCCGCCCAGGTAGGCCTAATTTGTTTAACGGCTCAAAAACTGTTCGGAAGACATACAGCAACTCCCTAAAAAAAAGGGCGGGGGGATCAGCCTCAGGCCACAAATGGAAATAGGTGAGGCACAGTGAGGTTAAAAGAATCACGTGATTAGCATGGCACATTAGGTATCTGGTGATTAAAGGTTTCTTCCGGAGGGGCGCTAAAATGGTGCAGTGTGTAATCCTGTGTGGATAAAAATGTATTCCATCTATCGCGCCATTAGGCTGAAGACGGTATCATTTTTTGGATTTCGTTTAAGATGATTTCCTTCATGTGTCAGCGTTCCAGTTTTTCAAATGTCATCGATGATAGAATTTTTATTGAAATTGTTTATTTAAATTAGTTTTCTCTTCTATTCGTAAATACAGCTGAGGCCACAGGAAAAATGTAAGTACGATGTACAAAGCGCTTTCGTGTTATTTCAATACATTTTCAAGCTGCACAGTAAAAGGAACAAAGAGGGTTGCAGCTAAGGGCCGAAGGCACGTTGCAAATAACCTTATGTAATGTCTACAGTGCACCGCATGATGTGCACTGACGGCAGTAAACTACTATGGAGGCAATATTGCTTCGGAAAGAAATATGCGAACGTTAGTGATGCCTACAGTGCACCACGTAAGGAATTATATGTTGTTGTCTCGGTCTTTATACACAAATCGCATAGCCTCTGGCGTCTCGAAACATAACGTTTTTTTTTTTTTTTTTTTTTTTTTAATAACAAGACGTTACTTCAGTTTCACCCGGAAAAGAACTGAGACAAACGCTCCAAATCAAGGCTGAATTCGATGCTTTGACGAGATAAAGACGCAGTCTTAGACTACAGTCAGCAACTTTTCAGTCCTTTACTTCGATGCAAATCTGTCAAATCCGACATACTTTCGAAATGCAAACATTCTTCTTAACAATATTATCGAAACGGTTTGTGTATGTGGAGTCTCATTTATAACAACTAGCAAATATGTATACTTAAATTATGTATGAGAAATTCGTAAAGTAACTAAGTCTACGGGCATAACCAGGCCCGTTTCACGGGCATAACCAGCTCCGTTTCAGGGAATCCCTTCTCACCCCCGCTCCCTTTGGAAGGGGAGGAGTAGGTAGGATGAAACCCCATTAGAAACCATCTTAGGGGTCCCCACTATAACCCTGCAAAGTTTCATGCTCATCGGACCAGCCGTTTGGCCGTGATTGAATGACAGACGGACGGACAGACATAACACCCACCATAGTAAGACGAGGCCTCTCCTTTCCTTTGATAATATTCAGCCACATCTCTTCATGACTGTATCCTATTTAGAATTGCGACTGAATTGTCTCTGATGAAGATCTCTCCTTCTGCTTGAAATATTTGCAACACTAAACCCACACTGAAATCTGGGAACACATCTAGTCAGTGTATTCTCCCGTCTCTTTATCTCTTCTTCCTTTATTTATTCGTGCTTGAAGAGAGACAAACTTTCCTTTGAGGGTGACCGTAACTAACCCTTATGTACATATTGCCTTCCTTTGTCGACAAAGGATGATTTACATCCAAATATTTGCTCATAAACCGAGTTATACGTTGTCTGCGAAATATTGATTATTTGAAACATATAACATTGGGAAGGCACTTTTCTTGTCCATGACCTGTTACAACAATCTTTATTCCTTCTCTTTATTGGACCAGAAAGATACTTATAGATATACACCGTGCAAGAATGATAATAAATAAAGCATCTTTTCTAAGTGAGAGAGAGAGAGAGAGAGAGAGAGAGAGAGAGAGAGAGAGAGAGAGAGAGAGAGAGAGAGAGATTTTCCTTCCTGTACATGTCAGATGATACAATAAAACATTCAAGAGATGGAATTCTTGTAAAATAAATATTGATCTTCAAAACGTTCAATCTATATTCGTAATATGAAGTTCCTATAATAATACAAAACCAATAATAACACAAATAAGACGTATTTAAAGAACAAACGTTGAATTAACGTAGAAAACAACAAAGAAAAGGTATAAAATTCCTATAAAACAAAATTAATAATGATAAGAAAAGGTATTTTGTAAACAAACGTTGAATTTACCAAGAAAAATAACAAAGAAAAAGTGTGAAATTCATATATTACAAAATCAATAATAATAAAAAATCGTATTTCAAGAACAAACGTTGAATGTACAAGAAAAACAACAAAGAACAAGTATGAAATTCCTACAACAAAAAATCAATAACAAGAAAATAGTATTTAAAAAAGCAAACGTTGAATTTACCTATAAAATCAACCATGAAAAAGTATGAAATTCCGGATCACCTGAAGATTAGCGACCCCTAATACCTCTCCTGAAGAAAATCGACCCCAATATTTTCCTCCTGAAGAAAAGCGACCCCAATATTTTCCATCTGAAGATAAACGACCCCTGCTTGTTGGTGTCTCCCATCTTCAGGTGACCCACTTTAGCTCATAATATTATAGAAAAAAGGAGAAAAAATATAGATATATATTCATTAAAAACTACTTTCTTAAACATTTGTTAAAAACACAAATTTAGACAAACAATCAAAAGTTAATTACAAGCGTATTGTCTTGCAATTTCAGTACAAAAATAATCAAACCTACTGTAACCCATGTGGCTAGCACGCACAGCGCAACATTACCTCTTGCTAGAACATACCGAGCTTGCCAAGAATCTTTAAATATGTGGATAAGGCGCGAAGCGCCGTTCCGCCACGGCCTTACTGTAACCCCTGTTAATTCCTCACCTTAAAAAAAGCGACCCCAATATTTTCCACCTGAAGAAAAGCGACCCCAGCGTGTGTTGTGGTCGCTTTTCTTCAGGTGATCCAAAATTCCTATTATACAAAATCAATAATAATGAACAAGTATGAATTTCATATAATATCAAATCAATAATAATAAAAAAAATATGAAATTCCTATAACACAAAATAAACAATAATAAAAAAAGTATGAAATTCCTATAACACAAAATAAACAATAATAAAAAAGTATGAAATTCCATTAATACAAAATCAATAATAACAAAAAAGTATGAAATTCCTATAATAAAAAATCAATAATAATAATAAAAAAGTATTTAAAACACAAACGTTGAATGAACCTAGTGAAACAGCAAAGAAAGAGTATGAAATTCCTATATAACAAAATCAATAATAATAAAAAGAAAACGTATTTCGTTAACAAAAGTTTGAATCTACTAAGAAAAATAACAAAGAAAAGGTGTGAAATTCCTATAATACAAAATCAATAATATTAAAAAAAAGTATTTCAAGAACAAACGTTGAATGAGCCTAGAAAAACAACGAAGAGAAGATATCTAGAAATGTCGAAAATGCGAAAGAGTAGCAGAGCAGCAACAAAACATCAGCAAAGCGAGCACGTCCGGCCAATCATATGTTATTGTTAAAGAGTCCAGACATAAGCCCTCCTCCGGCCATTGGTGTTTATGGCCAGGGGACTGGCGGCCGGAGTCGGTGACGGACTCTTTAGCTCCCGGGGAAATTGGCTGCGCCCATAAACATCGCTCTAATTCCCCTTTATCTTGTGCTTTGATACTTCTTAAAGCTTTCTCACGACGGTAACAGTCATCTTCCTTTGCGACATTATCTCTTGCCTTTGGTTCTGTCTGTCCGTCTGTCTCCCTCCCGCATAATTTGAACCCTTATACTTTTGTCAGAATTAATACTAGTTAAGCGACTTTACACACACACGCACACACACACACATACATATGACGAAAATCTGAAGTTTGATGAATATATTACGAACGAAGTGAAGTCTTACTGGAAACGGGCTCATTTCTGGCGGCCCGGCACGGCCCAGCAAGGCCCAGCAAGGCCTGGCATAGCCCGGCAAGGCCCAGCAAGGCCCTGCACGGCCCGGCCCTAATGCTATTTAAATGCTTATTTCTCCAAAAGTGTTGAAGATAAAAGAAAAATCCTTTCGCCAGATATAACCTTACATCTTTAAATTTCATCCCATATAAGATTTATTTTTAAAATTTCATAAATTCACATTTAAATGACGTTAACCATTTGATGGTTTAGCTTGGAGCTTCGCGAGTTATCGCCTTTAGGGAGCCGGTAATTTTTCTATCATGTAACTTTAAGCCGTCTTCATTCTTCCATTTCTTAAACACCATAAGCTTGCAAACATTATATCTCAATATTTTCAATTTGCGTATCATTCTCACTCTACATACTTTCTAACTTTCGTTTCCACATGCATTCGACTTACACTTTCCATTTCCCGCCACAGAAAATAAAAAAGAAAAACAATACGCGCAATCTTGTCATCAGATCATTTTTCTAATTTTCGCAACGCCCGCCTATTCTGCAATATGTTCACGACAATGCTTTAATCTTGTGCAACAAACAGCATCATGGCTGTTGTGTGCTGTCCGCCTCCGAGGTTGGATAAAAAGACACGACCAAAATTGCATAGGCAAAGACCCGGCTGGACATTTCCATTCAAGCTGAATTGCAGCAACACAGACGTAACCCATTTATCATTTCTTTTCCATTTCTTTATTCCTTTACTGGAGGAGGAAATACGTCCTACCATTTTTCACCGGAATGGACATGTGTCGCCGAAACGTTTCTTATTCACAAGAACTACTTACACGAATTATAATCCAAAAGGAAAATACGGTTACGATGGCCTATTTGCGCGTGAATGGGCTCTCTCCAGTGTACTGGTTTTTACTGGTCGTTAAATCTACATAATCATTATTAAGGCAATTTTATATAATATTCTAAAATAATTTATATTATATATATATTATATAATATAGTATCTATATATATATTATTATATAATATATATCTATACTATATATATATAAAGGGCTCTGTAACTCACGCTCGCTCTCTTCCTCAAGCTGGTGAGGCAAATATACTAGCAAACAAAGACATTTACAGGATATACATTGTCAGAAAAATAGCTGCTCATGCTCATGCTTTGAAAATGAGCTGCCATTCTGCATAAAGAGGAGAGAGAGAGAGAGGAGAGAGAGAGAGAGAGAGAGAGAGAGAGAGAGATGCTGAAGAAACAACTAAAACTGAATGCCCATGAAACTAATTTAAAAACACACACATCTGCATTCATCATTTTACTAAAACTTTTCCATTAAAAAGAAAAGAATAAAAAAATAAATCACTCACATGTAAAACCACAACAAACAGTTGCGTTTGTAACTGAACGAAGGAAAAGGAGGAAAATCAAAATAAAGACTGTAAAATCTCTAGAGGAAAGGCGGCGATAACAAGATCGCGTTTACAAGACAGGCACGTCCAGCCAATCATGTGCCACAGTTCATGTCAGGCCATAAGTGCCAAAGCAATGCCTTTTTGATGGTCAGAGACTTTGGAGGAATGGTGGGGCCTTCTTATTCCCAACTGCCATAAGTTGGTTACGTGGCTATCAATGCGTTACTCTCTCTCTCTCTCTCTCTCTCTCTCTCTCTCTCTCTCTCTCTCTCTCCTCCAGATGTATATTTTCACACTGTCAACATGAGCAAACATGAGAAATATCCACAAACAGGCCCCCTTCACACATACACGCGCACACACACACACACACACACACACACACACACACACACACACATATATAATATATATATATATATATATATATATATATATATATATATATATATATACATACATATATACTCAAGTCTTATGTACTGGATGTAAGAGGGTCATGCTGATTAATTCAAGAAGACTGCCCCCCTGCAAAGAGCTAAAACCATTTCATTTTTTCGTAAGATTTATTGCATTACAATAACTTACAGAACTTATCAATATTCTAGGTAATATTCCATTCCCCCCGAATTTTTGGCCACAATACGATGGAGATTGTAAAACAACTCGCATGTAATTTTATGGTCGTCCTTACATTTTACTGAGGACCTTTTTTTTCCCATTTCCCAACCTCGGTCAGTATATCCTCTAACTCTTAGCAAGGATAAAATTGAACTCTGAGTCTTCAAGTGGTAATTTTCCTTTGACTGAAGCATTTGTCACCTAAGAAATTATATTAATCAAATTTGGCCTTAACTCTTTTTATTTCCGGAACGTACTGATATATATATATATATATATATATATATATATATATATATATATATATATATATCAATCTACTTGGCAACTTTTACGAGATACGTAGGAAAGTGTTAAGAAGGCAATGTGACTATTACAATTAAATACTGAAGTATGTTGCGATAAGCTTACCACAATCACAGCTCACTTTGCGTTTTCTTCAGTTCTTGTCTTGAATAAAAGTCGCACTGCCCAGCATATAATTTAGAGGGCTGCATATTCATACTAAAATACTGTTTTAGTACACATTCAGATAAAAATAAATTTCTACCAGGCCCTTCCAAGCTATATCCACAGTACTCTCACTTTTTTTTTTTTTTTTTTGTTTTTTTTTTTTGCAGAGCCAAGGTTTGTCCTGAAAAGAGCGATACAGTCATTCCTTTTTTATACTTTTTTCGGGAGGTAGGGGAATGGGGATGGGGATAAGGGAGAGGTGGGGGGGGGAGTGTTGAACAAGACTCACTGTAGCAAGGCTTATTTGACCCTTCCATTCACTCGCGATAAGAGTCACAATCGCTCGACGAAGGAGAGGGTTTATCACACTGGAGTCGCGAATGAACGATCTCGTAAAATCTGGCAGTTCTTTGTCCGCGAAATATTGCCGCCCATAATAATCCTCGGTGGCCGCGTAATCGACTTCTTAACCGCCACTTCTTACTTAAAGGGGGCGTCTTTCCCCTCGCCCCCCCCCCCCCCCACCCGCCTCCCAACCCTTCCTCTGTTATGACTGGTAGGTCAGGTCCTTCGAAGAACCTAACAAGATAGTATATTTGAATGTAGGCTTTCTTTGACGTCAATCAAATGATCCAGAGCAAGGTCACTCCGAAAGGTGGTACCTTTAAAGAAATTACCAAAATTAGAACCATACGCACACTGATTTGTATCTAGTTGTAAGGCATTGCAATGATCACACAGGACCAAAAGACAGAGAAAACTATCGGATGTTTCTTGAGAGAAATTGAAAATGTCCATAACCCACCCTCGCTTCAATGAGACTTTAATTTCCATGAACTGTTTTGAAGGGTCTATCTCTCTTCGTTTTCTCTTAATTTATGATTAATTACTATTTGTTAACACAATGACAATGAATACAAGTGACAGCAAATGAGAAAGTATACATAGTTTAGAAGAGATGGGACATACCTTGAATTAACGACACAAATCAGACACAAATCTTACTATACTATAATGGGCGTTATGTCTGTCGGTCCGTCTGTCATTCAATCACGGCCAAACGGCTGGTCCGATGGGCATGAAACTTGGCAGGGTTATAGTGGGACCCCTAAGATGGTTTATAATGGGGTTTCATTTCATCCTCCCTCCCCCCACCTCCGAAGAGGGTTGGGGTGAGAAGGGATTCCCTGAAACGGAGCTGGTTATGCCCGTAGACTCAGTTACTTTGCGAATCACTTATATGAAGCAGCAAATGAATATGCTTTTAATAAGGATTGGTAAATTGCTAGTTTATCTAATCCAGGGATTTTTAACAAGTTATGAGTGAGATACACAAGAATAGAAATGTTCGTTAATCAGGTTGTTTAGAGGGAGCAGACTAGATAGATTTGTCTCGTAAAATCTGCTGATCACTTATGGTGTTACAAAGAGCTGTGATATACGACTGTGTAATCAGGATAGCCATCAGATATGTGTGGAAATGTAGTTGCAATAATAACAATTTTCTGGCTTAAGCTGAGAAGAACAGAGGGAAAATAACTATAAGAATCTTGTGCTCAGGGTCCAGAGACAAGGGGGAGGACATTTTCCAGAAATCTGAAAGAAATCGAGTTAATTTTTGGAAGTGAATTATAGTAACTGTATTCTGAATATCGTGGCAATCTTGAAGTTGGTCCTGATGGAGGTGTTCTTGAAAAGGGGGGTTTCTCAAATCAAAAATATACACAAGTATGCTCTGGCGAGAAATTATAAATAGAAGAGACAAAATACTTCTAGTCGAAGGATACATACAGCATGTTTGGAATACATAGTAGCTCATACAGCGGTAAAACAGGGTAAAGGTAATTCTATCAAGTGCAGAAGGGTTTACAAGACATAACAAAGATAGTTCTCAAGATCCTGAGCCTGACAGCAAACGAAGAAGTTACAGGAAAACTTCAGACCTGATGGGAAGTTTGAAGACTGCAATGATAGGAACCTTGATACTTTAGCAAGGGGCGTGGAATAAGTTTATGGGCGGATGATGAAGCGAAGGAGTTGGTGTCATGGTAATTGCTTTATAGCAAAGAATGATAAAGGAAAGGAAAACGCATCTTCGGGAAGTTCTGCAGCAAGGAGGCATTCGTGCATGTGTTGGAGGTGCCTGTTCTCATGATGGTTCTAGAATCGGCAGAGAGATAAGAGAAGGAACAGACGAAGGATCAGAGAGGAAAAGGCGCTCGAGAGTTTGGTTGAATTCTGGTCAAGTCGTCGTCAGGAGTGGACGACCGAGTTATTTCGACATTGAGCAAACCTTCAGAGAAGAAACGTTCTACAAGAGGTTTCGAGGAGTTCCTGCCCTTCGAGTATCAAGAATAGACATTGCTTTCCGCAGTACGGAGTCAAGAAGACGACCGTTCTCCTTTGTGAACCCATCGCTCCGAGTCGCAAAACTGGCCAGGAAGTACTTTCATTACCCCACTGTTTCCCCAGTTCACGCATTGTAAGATTTTACCTTTTTTATGTAAATAGGAGACACCTTTCTGCATTTATCTTTGTTAGTAAGCTTCTAAATAAACCTTTGTTGTGTTTGTGTATCTTTCTATATTTGTATCCTCAGTTTCAACTGTTGGTGTTGAATTCTTTTTGTTTATAATAATATCGAACTTAGAGCGGACCTCTCTCGGTTCGTAACTGTTGGGAAAGGGAAGATTTAGTGGGGAATGCAGTAAAAAGGGGAAATTTTGTACAACTTAAAAGCGAGAATTCGTAACTGATGAAGAAAGTGGCATCTACTCTGGTATGAATTTGTGACGTGTTTGGTAAGGAATGCGACGCAAAATTGTAAAAGGAAATGTTCACCGGATGGAAAAGAATATGGA
>NC_061100.1:110422878-110425378 GCF_015104395.2 Macrobrachium nipponense | reverse complement strand
GTTTCACACGCATGAACTTTAATGTTTAAATTTCTAGCTAGATTTTTAGTGCGATCATGCCATTGGTTGTTTGATAAAAAAAAACATATTCATTGCACATTGCTTATGTTGTATAACCCCTAGGAACAAAATACTATCGTAGAAATGTAAGCTGTCAGAAAATTTTGGGGTGGAGTTGTGGGAGGAACAGCCTTGGGGTTGACAGAAAGTTGATGTACTCTCAGCGGGAGGTTCAAATGCGGGTTGTGGTGTTCTTGTCTTCGTAAAATAATAAAGATGTTTATATATCATAATGTTCATTTTTTGCATTTCAAAACCTTAGTTGCTGTTGCTGTCGCCTTAATGATTTCTTTCATTGTCTTGCTACGGCCCTGTGAAGTGAAACATTGAAAAACATTCATTATTATATTACGGCACTGACTGGTAAGCCTACTGCCAGCAGCATGTATATGCCTGGTGTTAGAAGTGCCTTCATCTCTGCTTTGTTCCATATCGTCGCTTGTGGCCATGGCTGAAATAGGTGAAATCGACGACAGTGAGCCAACTGCTCGATAGCCGATTCTAAGCTGATTGATGATGGCGGTGTGTGCAGCAGACGACAACTCGTCGGCTGTTCCTTTCTCAACTCCTCCACCCCAAATGTTCGGCAAGCTTACATTTTCTACGATAGTATTTTGTTCTTAGGCGTTATACAACCTTCAGCAATGTACAATAAATACGATTTGCTTTTTCCAAACCACCAATGGCACGACTGCACTAAAAATCTAGCTAGAAATTTAAACATTAAAGTTCATGCGTTTGAAACATATTTCAAGTCTACAGCTTCGGAGAGTGTTGTTTCATAACTGTAACTATTATATAATAATTTGGTATGTAAGTACTTAATACTTAAGTTTATTACAACTGGTATTTACATAACATTACATAATTTGGCTCTTATCTCAATCTATGGCCGTATAATCACAATTCTGAAACAGCGTGAAAACAAAAGAGAGAGATTCGGACAACACGACATTCATCCAATCAGCGACAAGCCGCTAAGTGCAAGTTAAGTGCAAGTTTGCCAGGTTTAAAAAAATCGACTTATAGGAATTAATATATTTCCATATCTGTTAACCGAGTGGGAATTTTTTAGTCGATAAGAAATTCGTCGGCTCACGGGCGCGAACCATCGAACCAACAAATTCAAGGCGCACAATGAATCACGGTATATATCATATAGCGTATATATATATATATATATATATATATATATATATATATATATATAGTATATATATTTGTGTGTGTGCGTATATAATACTGCAGCGTAAGGGTTATAAACAAGGAATGGATAAGAAAAGAACATATAATAAACTAGAAAAGCAAGATATAACAACACACTTAATGAAGAAAACAAAATTAAGAGACGTCTGATACATTTCTTTTTTATTATTATTATCACCGCACACTTACTCAAAAAAACTCGCCTGGATACAATATGTAAATTCTTCCTGAAAGTTTGTCTACACTCTCTCTCTCTCTCTCTCTATCTCTCTCTCTCTCTCTCTCTGTACTTCAACTGAAGAGAAGTTTTCGTGGAAAAAAAGGGGAGAAAGAATATTATTCTAAATTGTCTAACTTTTCTTATGAAAACGAAAAAAACCGAACATCTGAATTATAACAATATACACAAGAATTGTGTATATTGTTATAAGCGATGTATTTCATTTGTTCACTATACCAAAATGTGACAGTTGTTCCAATAGACAGTGTCTGTGTAATGAGATTTTATTTAAATTCAGTTACCTAGACCAGCGGAAATATTATTTGTAGTTTTTAAGATCAGGTTCGTGGAGCAAAAAAAAATTATTAATTTAAAAGAGTAATTTAGTCATAATTATTGCTAACATTAAGTTAACGAGACCATAACTTAGGAGTGATTAAATGTATAATAAAGGGAGGGTTGAATGTTATATAACAGGACATCTATTAATATCAGAGAAGGACAAAATTGGTGTCGTCGAAATTACACACAAATCTTGTTTGATTAGAGAGTATTCGTGCTTACTCATTAAGTATACTATAAGAGGACTAGTCCCTCTTTTTTCAGTCGAATTTTTGTGTTCTTCTAGTAGTGATTTTCAACCAAATTTCTGTTTTCCTACAAGTGAAAAGCTACCTAAGTTTTGGCATTGTAAATTTTTAAAAAATGGGTGGCTACATATTTTTTCCTATTAGTGAAAAGCTAACTAAGCTTTGCCATTGTAAATAGAAAAAAAATGGGTGACTGCCTGAGTAAGGTAGCCCAGGAATCATTATATTCCTTGTACTCAGTGGACAATGTCTGGCCATAATTAGATTTTTCCGTAGAACTGCTAATTAAAAAAAATGCTTTTAACAGCACCTTCCGTTATATATTCGTAATCAAGAAGTTCACAGCAGGGTGAAGATGAAGGAATTGATCGAAAAAATAAATGGATGATATTCTTAAAGAGAAATTTAATTTCTTTTCAATTTT
>NC_061100.1:110397878-110417878 GCF_015104395.2 Macrobrachium nipponense | reverse complement strand
TATTGTGTTTCGTAAATGAGGTTCGCGTGAATACGAGTTTATAATTTAAGACAATATTCTTCCCCACCTTTCCCTCCCGGTCTTTGTGTATATACGGCCTTCTCCTATTACTCTACTGCGCGAGAAAAGTTTGATAATGAGATTCACAAAGATAATATATTAATTTACATATCTTCCTTTTTCGATTTCTCCTGTAACTTTGAGAAGTTGAATGATGAATTGCGCCTTCCAAATCTACATCAATTGATAACGCATAAAAAAATTTTCAGTCTGTATTCTTAACATAACGTAAGTGGAGCCCTAACGTTTCCAGAGCTCGAGAATTAGTAAGGATTACCACACTACATAAATATTGAGGTATAGGTCGGGTCCTGCCAGTTACTTAGAAATTTCCATGGCTCCCAAACTATCTATGTTTGTCATTTGCTCACCAACACATAGATTGGTTTTCGCAGTGACAAGAGAAAAACATTTTAACATTTCATGCGATGCACAGACCTCCCTAAGTCTGGCTATGACTTTTGTGATCTTGTCATCGAAATGTTAACTAATGGACTGCAGAGTTGCTGTTGCTAGTAGTGGTGGGGCTGTTGCTAGTAGTGGTGGGCATCATTTTAACTGTGTCACTGTAATCTGTACAATAATTCTGGGTAGCGTTCTTGCCATATGACTTTACCTATCATGTTACAATGATAAGTGGTTTTCTTTCATAAGCCAGCAGATTGCTTATGCAGACGATACTATCTATTTGAACAGATCTCATTGCGTAAACCTAATCAGTAATTCAGGCGCTATCTCCGTTTTCTGTCTCTATATCTTGAAAAATTAGTTTCGGGATCATTCTCCGTTTTCTTTCATCTCCTGAGTGTACACACATTTGGCTGGAGAGTGTCCTCAAAGGGATATGTTTAAAACTGATGTCTGAAGCAAATTATGGGAATGAAATTGACCCAAGGAAAGCCCGAAGAATGAGTGTTAGTAAGTCTTGGACATATAGGGTATCGCTTCTCCCAACCCAGATATCTTCATCGAAAAGTTCTTTTGACTACGTGCAAACTACTAGATCTAAAATTCTGTCATTTTAGACTTTAAATTCGCTTTTGAGAGGCATATCTGATCTTTCTTTTCTTCGGCTACACAAAAATCTTGTTATATTGAGAACGTTTTCCAGAGGAAATACTTTTTGATTCTGCTGTGGATTGTATAGAGCCCCCAGGCTCTTGCACGAAATTGCTGGATAGAAAATTGAACTTCAAGTTGCTTGTGTATAATTCTGTTCACCTTTTGTGTCAGAGAATACTGTACTTCCAAATGAAATCTGATGTCAGTTCAATTCCGTAGATAACGAAAGGATCTAAAATTTACATGTATTTTGTAGTGGCTGATCAAGAGTAATCTCATTTACCACAGATATCAAATATTCCGTGAAAAGTCGACAAATAGTTTGTAACTTTAACATATACAACGTAGTTAACATAAGCTTTATTTTTCGTTCGAGGTATAACGGAGCACTTAACAGTTGGTATGTTGAAAATAGACTTGGTCATCATAAATAGGAATTGAAAGCTTCATTTAATGGGAAGGGACTTGTCCATTCAGAGAGAGAGAGAGAGAGAGAGAGAGAGAGAGAGAGAGAGAGAGAGAGAGAGAGAGAGAGAGAGAGAGAGAGAGAGAGAGAGAAGACGTCAAACTTGAATAATCTCATGCTTAATGGTAGAACGATGCAATCTGGATAGAATCGAGTGGTGTAACCTAATTATGGTAATGTGATGTGAGACAGCAGACACGTAGACAGCCAGAATTATTAATCAAGTAATAATGTAGAGGGAGGTTTCACGGATTGCATTAAACTGAATCTGAAGCATTCTCTATTACAAATATGTAGCGTGATTTTCTAACTCTTAATCAAGATACGATCCGTAAAAAGACAACTATAAAGATTAACTTCCCCGAGATCTTTATGAGGCAATACACCTTATAACATTACCTCCGTCAAATGACTGTCATTTGTTTCATAAGTTGATGCTTATTGCCCTCAATAAATACATATATACATATTTACATATATATATACACACACACACAACACACACAACAGGTATAGATATAGGTATATATATATATAATATAGTAATATATATATATAATAAATATATGTAATATATATAATAAATACATAATTTACAATATGATATACACACACGCATATATATATATATATATATATATATATATATATATATATATATATGTATATATATATATATATATATATATGTATGTATATATATATATATATATATATATATATATATATGATATATATATATATATATATATATATATATTATACCATATGATATATATATATATATATATGTGATGTATGATATACTATATATATATATATATATATATCTATATATATATATATATATATATATATCTATGTATATATATACACATATATATATATATATATATATATATATATATATATATATATATATATATATATATATATAATATATATATATATATATATATGTCAGATGAAAGGGGCTATAATTAATAATATATTTAATATGCCAATGTGATGTGCTGTGATTTTTTTGGAATGCGCAGGCTACCATAGAGACAGTCCAAAGTGTTGACCTGAGAAAGCTGATAAATCATTTCTGGGATGGAGTGATACGAAGATGCATAGTTAAACGGGTCAACATTCGTTCTGTAGTTATGTGTGAGTTCATGAGCTTATTCAAGTGCCTTTGGAAACTGGCTGCAACCAGTTACATGGGGCGTGGACGAAGGGTGTGAATTCATATGTACGTGTGCGCCTCTTCCGTTCATAATGGCATCTTTAGCCAAATCTATGGGGAGACTTACAGAGAGGTCTGTGGGAGAAAGGCAGAATGCTGGGATAGCTCTGCAAAAGTTTTTAATTGTTTGTGTGTGGTTCTCCAGGCTGTAATGGGCAAGTGTTGCCTTACTTTAGCCAAAGGGATGGCTTGTTTAATATCTGGTAAAGATGTTTAATCTTTGACTTGGTCTTTACAATTGTGTGTGCTTACGAGTATGTTCTCGTGTCTTTGTAACAGGCGGTTCTAGTGAGGGAACTGAGAGTCCTAGGGACAGAGAGTCCCGTGTGGAGAAGAGATAATTGGTGTGACTAATTACTGATTAAGACATTTAAATACTGGGAGGTTAACTGAGTAGTTTGTCTGTGTGACTTAGATTATTATCTTTCCATTGTTGAATGAATATTATATTTTTGATATAACTCTGACTCTCATTTGATGACCTGTTTGAATGGAGAGAGAGAGAGGTTGCGACTGGAGAGAGAGAGAGAGAGAGAGATTGAGTGTGTAATTGGTTTGCCTTGACGCTCGGGTTAATCGCATACCAACTATTAAATACCCTTCGCTGGTAATAGGTATCAGGGATGGGTAACATATACATATTACATTTTGCGTAGAGAAGCAAAACAATCTAGGATGGCGTATTAAGTGTGGTGCCAGCTCTGAAATAGGACGAACTCTGAATGTGGAGCATTATCTGCAAAGTTGTTATAAGTATTTATGTAAATCCTGGGTTCAAATCCCACGTATGCAAGGTGCGCCTACCCCTGACTCTCACGTCAACACAAATAGTTATCTATTAAAAAATATAAAAATTATTTTCCTCATATTGGCTGTAAAATTATTCAAAGAACACGGAACAATTGTCTATTTCATTCACTCTCCACCTGGGAGGCGAGTTCTAGAGGATGTCCTCAGAGAGGAATTTTCATATTATTTTGACTTCGCGATATTTCACCCCAGGAGATGAGATGACTGACTAGTGCCCTATAATCAATGAACACAATATTATATTTTACAGCAATAGTAGGTTGGGGCAGAGCTGGAAGATACCAAATGTTTCAATAAGCAGTGGTAACAATTCTACACTTGACAACTTATCACACAAACCAAAGTATATGCCAGACTCGTACACAAATAAATTGCAAATGAAAGTGGATATTCTTGGATAAATGGAATTTAAAAATAACTGAATTTAGATGTATAAGACGCCCGTGGGAATGAATGTTTGTTTATTTGTTTATATGGTGTTTTTACGTTGCATGGAACCAGTGGTTAACAGCAACGGGACATACGGCTTTACGTGACTTCCGAACCAAGTCGAAAATGTTTGTTTGTTTGTTTATATGGTCTTTTTACGTTGCATGGAACCAGTGGTTATTCAGCAATGGGACCAACGGCTTTACGTGACTTCCAAACCACGTCGAGAGTGAACTTCTATCACCAGAAATACACATCTCTAACTCCTCAATGGAATGCCCGAGAATCGAACTCACGGCCACCGAGCTGGCATGTCAAGACCATACCGATCACGCCACTGAGACGCTGGAATGAATTTTAATCTAAAAAAAAAAAAAAAAAAATGGAATTCTTTTACATCACACACAAAGAGCTATTCAAGACCTCATACAAAGGAATGTAAAACACTGAACAGGTGGTATAGAGATATATCTCTCCCAAAGGATTGAACATTGATGCAAATGAAAACGGAATCCTCTGTCATCGCAACAAAAGGTGCACTCTTTCACAGCTATGCTACATCCTATATTAACATATCATAAATATCCAGGCCATCAAGGTTATTTTGCGCATGCATATCATTCTCTCAGGCGATCCCTTAATTCTGAACCATCAATCAATGAATGCAATACAAAAGGGCAACAGCACATCTTAAATATTCCCTGTGAGGCTTTTCCCGTCCGAATTTGATATATCGTAAGAGTGCTCCTTTCCTTCACTAAGGGTTTATTTCCATAGCAGAATAAGTAATTAGTCTCACTGTAACTGTGATATTCGGGGTGTCCATAAAGTTCTAGTACCATTACAAGTATTTATTACCAGTGTTCATGTGATATACAGGGTGTCCATAAAGTCCCAGTACCATTACTAGTAATTATTACCTGTAATGGTACTGGGAGTTTATTTTATGGACACCCTCGCCGGATCTTCAACTCTCAGTGTCTGTTACATAGAACGTTCGTGAATCACTGCGGATATACCACCCAAAAATATAAAATCAGAGGTGATAACACCAACACAATAGAGTTAAAGGACCTTTACTTTTGAGCATTATCTAAGATGAAAATATTTCTTAAAGATAAGTTCTCATTATAATCATTTTTATGAAATCGAGTGATGTTTCTCATATTTCAAAACGAAACGTAAACCAAGTTTTTTTTCGGAATCAGTTAATCATTTGTGTGACCCTCCATGTCTTTCACCTTCGGAATTTTTTTCTTTGATGCCCTGTTTAGTTTAACTGAGGGCCCCACCCGTCACCCCTCCCCCCCCACCCTAAGAGAGGTCACTGACGCTGAATGCCAGAAAGCAATCCAACCGCGAGCATCCGGAAGATCAAACATCAATAATATCTCCCTTCTTTCCTCAGGAAACGAAAAAGATCTACCCTGATTCCCTCGGACCAGGTCTGATCAGTCCTCTATTCAGGCATTTTCCACCTACTGCCGATAGCCATCAATTCTCTCTGATCCCAACAGCGACCGATCGATTTTTTCTGCTCTATGTGCCAGGTTTTAAATAATAAATCTTTCTATTTTTATTTAATAAGCCTTTCTGTCAATTTGGTTTTGCTTATATTAAAACTAAATTATTGTCCTGAAAACTGCACAGACTTCGAAAGTCAGGTAAATTAGTACCAATACCTCAAGATTTTATGCTGAGTTATGAGTCCTTTTTTATATTCTTCCACACTTTTCATGATTTGGATACTACTATCTTTTACCTTTCACTGAATTATTGTTAGTGTTCTTACTAAACCCTCGTACCCTGTCTGTTTAATTGTTTGTTTGTTTTTCTTTTTTTATCATCCCTAATAAATCCTTCTTAAAAGTCTTCTATATCAAAATGTTATTTTGATATATGAATTCAGTTGCTCAAATTGGATAATCACCTATTTTGGCGGTTCAACGAAAATAAAATATACATTTGATTGAAATTTTGGGAACGAACTGAGATTACTACTTTAGATCTAACGACAAATAACGGTTTTAAACTTGTAACGTTGAAAATATTACTGGAAAAGTGAGGTCTAAACGTTGACAATAATATATCCATTTATACATTTTAAAATTGACAATAATATATACATTTATAAATTTTAAAATCGACAATAATATATATATTTATACATTTTCAAACTGACAATTATATATAGTTATACATTTCAAATTGATAATAACATGCACATTTATACATTTTCAAATTGACAATAATATATACATTTATACATTTTCAAATTAACAATAATATATACATTTATACATTTTCAGTCTCAAGCTTCTTTCTTTCATCAGCATGACGTATTGCGTCACTTCGAACGACTGATTACTGAGATCAATTTCGAAAGGTCAGTATAATAAATAAAACTATGATGACATTCCGGACAAAAATCTCTCCTACGACAAAGTTGAATGTCAAGTGCCCTTTGTTCAGGCGTCAATTAATCTAATGCACTGCAATAACCCGTGATAATAACAGGCAGGTAGGGGTCTATTGTGCGCAGATTTATACCCTATTTTCTCATTCCCTTTTCACTGAATCATTTTCATACATGAATTAAGTTTTCCACTTTCGTTTAGGGTCCCATTCTGAATTAAGTCGTAGATTTTCATATAAGCTTCTATTTCGTGACGATTTCTGGTTTTCCCTTTGCTTGATCATTGAAATTAGACTATCCAATATTTAGACGTTGATAAAATAAAGAATTCAGTCAGTGAATCTTTTATCAGTGTCTATATACACATCTGACGAAGTGTGATGAACGCGCCGGGAAAAAGTCCAGCCTTTTTATATCTTATTCAAACCCAAAATGATTATTTTGAGTATGGTATCTTTTCAAGCTAATGTTTTGCTACCATTAAATTTTCATTCTTGCCGACGAGAGCAGACACTTCTCACTTTCCATTCAGTTGTCTCGTCTGCGTCTATCCTGTGAGGTTTCGTTTATATTCATTTGGGTGCATTGGTTGATAATGAATTTGATTTATCTAAAACTTCATGAAGTATATTATATTAACGCCAATAACGAACTTGTTTCATTACAAAATTCATGAAATCTAGTATATTAACACAAAAAATTAATTTGCTTCATCAAAAACTTAATGAAGTCTATTATATCAACGCTAATAATGAACTTGTTTTATCAAAAACTTCATAAAGTCTAATATAGTAACGCTAATAATGAACTTGTTTTATCAACGCCAATAATGAACCTGCTCTATCAAAAACTTCATGAAGTTTGTTATATGAATGCTAATAATGACCTCGTTTCATATAAAAAAAACTTAAAATGAACTCTATCAAATTAACTCTAATGATGAACTTGCTTCACCAAAAACTTCATGAAGGCTAATATATTAAAAGTTCCTAAGTAAAAGTTCCTAAGTAACTATTCGCTAATCATATCCTGGAATTCTGAATATTTTCATTATGTTCTCTAACTGACCATCGTCTAATGAAGTTTTTTTTCTTTCCGTTCATATATCTTGCACTTATCTTGATCCCAATTTAGTATTTACTTTATCTTGCACTTTTTGCCGTAAGTATTCAAAATTCGTCTTTCGTTATTAGTCACATCTTATCAGTTTAATATATGCCATTCATGTTACTTTAACACCTCTACCTAATTTTGATACACAAATCCTGTCACTTTAACACCTCTACATAATTCTGATAAATAAATCTTGTTACTTTAACACCTCTACCTAATTTTTCTACACAAATCCTGTCACTTTAACACCTCTACATAATTCTGATAAATAAATCTTTTTACTTTAACACCTCTACCTAATTTTGATACACACATCCTGTTACCTTAACACCTCTACATAATTCTGATAAATAAATCTTGTTACTTTAACACCTCTACCTAATTTTGATACACACATCCTGTCACTTTAACACCTGTATATAATTCTGATAAATAAATCTTGTTACTTTAACACCTCTACCTAATTTTGATACACACATATTGTTACTTTAACACCTCTACCTAATGTTGATCAACAAATCATGATACTTTAATACATCTACTTAATTTTGATCAACAAACCATGTTACTTTAACATGTCTACTTAATTTTGATAAAAAATCATATCATTTTATCACCCCTGCCTAATTCTGATAAACAAATCTCGTTACTTTAACACATCTACATAATTTTGATCAACAAATCATGTTACTTTTTCACCTCTACCTAATTTTAATACACAAATGTTACTTTAAGACATCTACATAAATCTGATAAACAAATCATGTTACTTTAACACCTCTACCTAATTTCAATATACAAATCATGTTACTTTAATACCTCTCCCTAATTTTGTTAAAGAAATCATGTCACTGTAATACCTCTCCCTAGTTTTGGGAAACATACAGCTTTCAAGCCTTTCTTCCGTTCGTTATTATCGTTTACTCTTCTTCCCCTTTCTCCCCGTGCCATTTCCCTCCTCCTAACTGCTTTAGGGTGTGTTTACCATATTCTTGTTCACCTTGACTTAATCTCCTTCGCTCCTTCTCCCTACAAGGCTGGCTACGGTCAATATTGACCAGAATCCTCGACGTTGTCACTAATCGGGCCAGGCAGAGGAGCGTCATTTTTCTGATTGAAGTTTCTCCTTTTTCATTTTTGAAAAGGGATGTAAAAATGGAAGAGCAGAAAGGATATAACCGTACGGTCTTGAAATGTCAGAATATTATAAGCGAAAAATACCAATATTATTTATTTATTTGGTAGGAGATTTTATGGTACCAGAGGATAGGGAGTTTCCTCAAAGTGAGGAATCATGGAGAAATAATTACAGTATTGTGAACAATAAAAGACGAATAACATGCTAATTATGAAGCATGTTTATATCGATGCGAATGGATGCGATATATTTTATGGCCTACGCAGTTTGTCACGAAATACGTAGTTATGTCCGACATATTTTCTTAAAACAGTGAAGTATAACAATTCATCTATGTCACTTACCTGAATAATTGATGTTAATCATTTGTATGTGTCTGTGTGTGTGTGTGTGTTTGTACCACATACATTTCGACACACATTGAGCAATTTAAACCAAAACTTGGTATACATATAACTTAGCATCGAGGAAAGAAAAATGTGGGGGTAAGACATCACTGGCACCATAGGGGGGGTTGAAGGAAGGGGGTGGGAAAGGGGTGAAAATACAAATAACCAAAAACAACACATATTAGTGTCTAACCCATAGTTTTTGAGGTCGCTAAAATGAATAGTATCACTCCCGATGCCCTTCAAGTCCAAGTTCAGCCCCAATAGGTAAGGGGGGGGGGGGGGGGGGGGGGGGGGGGGGGGGGGGGGGGGGGGGGGGGGGGGGTGAGGAAAGGGGTGGGAAGGGGGTGACATAAAAATAACCGAAAACGACAGATATTAGTGTCGAACCCATAGTTTTCGACGTTGCTGAGATTAATATTGACACTCCTGATGCCCCAAGTACAAGTTCAGCCCACAATAGGGGTGACATGTACAGATAACCGAAAATAATTTATATTAGTGTCTAATCCATAGTTTTCAAAGTTGCTGGGATAAATAATGACGCACATAATGTCCTTTAAGTCCAATTTCAGCCCAGATAGCAGTGGGGAGTGAGAAGGGGTGAAAATAAAATGTAGAAAATGACATATTAGTGTCTAATCCATACTTCTCGAGGTTGCTGAGATGAAAAGAGACACTTCCGATGCCCTTTAAGTCCAAGTTCAGGCTTGATATGAAAGGGGGTTGAGAAATGATGAAATATAAAATGTCAAAAAATGATGGGCAATGTAACTGAAGCAACCTTCTTAAACAGGAGCAGAGAGAGAGAGAGAGAGAGAGAGTGAAGAGAGAGAGAGAGAGAGAGAGAGTGTTGGGAGGACAAACAAGGAAAGAGAGAGAGAGAGACAGCTCATCGGTTGTCATTTAGAGTTTTTCTGGGCAGTGCCAGGTTGGTCTGTGAGCATGTATAATATATATATATACATATATATATATATATATATATATATATATAATATCTATATATATATATATATATATGTGTGTGTGTGTGTGTGTATATATATATATATATATATATATATATATATATATATATATATATAGTATGTATGTATGTGCAGCCAAAAATTTAATATCATTCATTTTTCTTTTTTTTTCTCTCTCTCTCTTAAGGTCACTATGAATGTTTTACAATAGATTTATTTCTCACACCTATTTTTAAGATTCCCATCTTGTTCCTAAAGGCTGCAACTAGCGTTTGGTTACATGCCCTTAGGTGATGCCTAAGGGCACATCTCCCACTATATACTTCACCAATGCAACTTCTTCTGTCATTCACTACTTGTAAGGGTGGAAGTTAGTCCACCGAAATATAGTCCTTAGTTTTAAACCAGAGTGTTTTAATGGGCCTTTTATACGTGAGACGTATCCTGTTTTAATAGGACACACACGCACACACACACAAAAGCAATATATATATATATATATATATATATATATAGATATATAGATATATATAATTTATATATATATATAATATATATATATATATATATATTAATCACTTTTCCCTAGTATATATATGCGAATGCTGTAAACGACAGTCTACTGTGCCAATAAGATAATTGAATTTCACTCAAGCAAGATTTCAAATCGTGTCTATTGGTTTGCAATCAAACATTTTACCGACTGAGGATAACATTTCCCCCCATCACTCTGAAGCAAGTAACGCTTAACTGCCTGCTGGTGCTTCGTCCTAACTACTTAATTGCCAGTTACTGCACTCATAATCCGATGAAAAAAGTGATGATGTCAGCAATACTGACGAGCAAGATACCTTTCTATTGACGTATATTTGAGGCAAGGCAGCTGGCAGGCACATCAAGTTGCACCATCTTCAGGAGGCCAGGAAGACCAGTTTTTTCCCCTAGAAGGGTAGGTGAAACTGTGTGCTAGTAATTCGGAAGGCACAGTTTCGATCCTGCTGGAGACCTGAAGCTCAGATCTCTTATTTATCTATCATTACTACATTCACGCATAAATAAATATAAGTATCAGTATATATATATATACTATATATTTATATATATATATATATATATATATATATATACTATATATATATATATACCTACATTACATACATATACATTACATATTTGTATGCGTCGTGATTATAACGTTGGAAAAAATGAGAGAGAGAGAGAGAGAGAGAGAGGAAGCTTTCGGGGAATACGAGAATGAGTTTCGCAGATGTTGAAAAGCTCTCCAGGAATTTGCGGAAAAAGAGGCCAAAAGACATGAATGGTGAAGAATGGCAAGAAATTACAAGAGGGATTATTCTAATGAGATGGCTGCTGAGGAGGAGGAGGAGGAGGAGGAGGAAGACTGAGCCGAGATGAGGGTTAGGGTAAAGTCATAATTTCTCATTAGGTATACGTTCGTATGATAATTTCTAAGGTCGTATTACATCGTTCGGTGAGGAATGAATTTCCTTCAAATAAAATGTTGGTTTTAATGGATAAACGAGGTGACTATAAAGTAAAAGGTTTATTAGCGATGGAAGTATAACCCATGAAATATCCACGAGTGAAAAGAAAAAGTTTATGAATAAATATATATTAGAATCATTTCACTAAATGTATCTGATGCTGGAGAATTCCTGAATGTATTCATGAAGAAATTTAGGCGATGCAAGACACCAGGTTACGATGGAATTTCAGTTGAAACTGAAATCACATCTATACTAACTAAACTGCTTAGTAGAATATGGAACGAGGTTATAAACCCCTATGATTAGGACCTGGAAGATCACAGCAACAGTACCAAACAAAGGCTGAATGAGTTCACTATTGGGAGACTACACTTACGTCGGTTTTAATTACAATATCCAGTATGCTTATCATTAATATGCCGAAGAAACTGATAAGAAGTTTAGTTACCAACAAGCTGGCATCATACAATTAGCCACAGTATATATAGTTCAAAAATCTCCTTCTGATGGCTTTTGTTGGTTACATGATGGCTTTTGATACTGATTTACTATGGAATTCTGGTTAAATATGTATAAAGTTTACTGAAATTATTCATGAACGCAGTAGATACAGTGTTAACGTTGTTAAGATTTTGTCCTATGAATTGCCAGTGAATAAGTGGGATTTCAATAATTGAAGTTCATTCTACTTTTGCTATTTGACTTCATAGTTTTCATAACAATAATAAGTGACTGGTGATGAAATACAATCTGTAGATTTAGTAACTAAAAATATAATAGACTTAGAACATGCAAAATAATTCTGTTTTAATCAGCAAAGCACCACAAGATCTGAAAAGCTTCCGCAATAAAATGCATCGGGTATCGATCGATAAGAGACTCACAAAACAGAAGTAACGAGGACGGAGCACAAAGGCATAAAATAACCCTAGTTGGAAACTGGGTTAATAAGGTTGAATCTCTCAAACATTGGGAGCTCGATCAACAGCATGCAGGCTGAATGAGATTTGATACTCGAAGAATGAAATGATTAAGAAAGAGGGAGACGGAGATAATTTGGAAATGTCCTTTAAACAACAAGTAGGAGAACAAGACGTGATCCGACCTCCAGCGTAATCTGGGCTCGTGCTAAAATCTACGGTCAAATAATGCAGTTTGGCCAACGAAAATTAAAGTAAATACGCTATATTTTACTGGAAATAATTGTTCTGTATTGTTTACCATGCATATTTACTTTTTTACATTTTTATTTTAATAAATAAATCGTAAATATCCTATGAAAATTACTGTATTTTTAAATCAATACGAAACACCCTTATCAGACTTTTTTAGGCTTTCCACAGACCTTTCCTAACCCCCATCCCCACAAACAGTAACAACAACAGCAAGAACAACAACAACAGATATGAGATATGAGACTTGAGGAGTGGAGATTAGTGGAAGACAACGCACAGGAAAGACAGAGAGCCAGAATTTCACGACGATGACGAGAATAGAGAGACCTAAATTTCAGCCCAAAAAGAAGCCGAAGAAGAAGAAATTGCAGCCGAGACGTGGCACCATCGTTATAAGGTCGTTTCATTGAAAACATCTTAAGAGAGGTTAAATGGTTCATGAAATGTATAATAATGGGAGGTAAAGGTTTCTGCGTTCAGGAAGGGACTACTTGATTAAAAAAAGAAAAAAAAGGAATAATGATTTCGGTACGAATTCAACAAGAACAAGAAGAGTAATGGTGTGCTTTGGTTTTGACAATGAGGGCGCACGCGCGGGTTTGTGTGTGTGTGTGTGTGTGTGTGTGTGTGTGTGTGTGTGTGTGTGAACTGCTCAATCCAATGGCACACTGCTGTATTCTGGATTCTATACACCCATTTATCTGGACACAGGATCACTGCTAATAGAAAAACAAAAATATTTTTACGATATCAATTTTCAACTGGCTGGTAAAACCTAAATGAAATATATTTGGGTGATAATTTCCACTGACAGAGGACCGTATCATATTCTCATATTATATGTCCTGGGAGGATGACTCACCTTTCCCTCTCTCTCTCTCTCTCTCTCTCTCTCTCTCTCTCTCTCTCTCTCTCTCTCTCTCGCTTTGCATAAAGCTATCGTGATATCTTTAGATCACGGAGTAATTCACTTGCCTCCTTGAATTATGCCAGTTCGCACTGAGACATCGTTAATTCAATATTCATTATAATTCCATGTACTAGAAGTGCTTAAGTACTTAACAGGGATTGAGAATACAACTAAGTTGGCAAGAACGAGCATCCTCTCTTTATTCGTATGCGAGTGTAAAAAGAACAAAAATAAATAAATAAATAAATAAATAAATAAATAGAAAAACTAGATTAATATCAAGAGCATCATTTTCTCAAAGTCGTGCAACTTGGTTATTACCTATGATAACCCTCTTGGAATATTATGTTACTATCCTCTCTTGAACGCTCTTTTGTTCTCAAGATTATAATTATTAAGACACCTCCCATCGCTAGCCATCTTCCCTTCTATCTACTCAGTGCTTTCTTGTTTATCATAGCTTCCTTCCTTTCGCCGCTCTCCAATCTATATATTTTCGCAAAGTTACTGTCCTCCTTTCAAACCCCATACAGTTTGCCCCACCATTCACCTACACTAACCACCCATCATTCATGAGTTCCCATTTCTCACCTTTTTATGAATTTCAAGTGCCATACAGTGGCAGCCACTGATCTCACCGGCTTCAACCAGTCAAATTTGGCTTCTACAGAGATTCCTTCACTCCTCTAAATCATTTTCATACGCCATTCTACCTTTCCTGCTCCACTTATTGTAGTACACTTCACGTCTCACCCTTAGCATTATTCGTTACAAAATACGTGGGTGAATCGAACAATTCCATTTCCTCAACCCCGCACATCAACATTCACTGGTCCAATTGCTTGGGTTATATTTACCTTCACTTTCGCTTCCCATCTTCTTACCTTATTATCTTAACACTTTCAAATTCTTTTGCTTTCTGTTGTTCCTCGTCCTTATCCAGCAGACTGTGTAAAATGTGCAGACAAGCCGTCTAAGTATTAACCGTTCATGGACCTATGTCAGACCTTCCTATATACCCAAGAAGTCACTCACCTGTGTATGTATTAAGAAATATGCTCTCCTTACATTTCTGTCAGAACTATAGCTTACCTCTCAAACTAATCACACAACTCTTTATTACACACTTGAACTATATTCTTTCCCTAGTCTACATCTATGTTTTATTTCCCCTAACCATCATTCTGCTGTTTGCACTGAATGGCCACAAATATCACAGTGCTTGGGTTTTCACCCTAAATTCCATGATTCTTTCATTCATTCATGTCATCTTAAGTGGTTCCCCAATTAAAAATCCTACCATATACTCTGTGGTACATATGTAATGTTACAACCTTGCACTTCTTTCAGTCAGCTCATTTACCTTTACCATTAAATGGAGCAGTTGTTCATCTCGCCTATTATTCATATGGAGTCATTCATTCATACAATTATTACCTTACACTTCACGACCGACAACTCAGATGAAATTTTTTCACTGCACTATAGCATCTTATTTGGTATCATGTGAGCCAAGTGTCTTTCCATTTATTAACCTCTTCAATGTTCTCCCTATATCTCAACTATTTTTTCTGCAAGCATTCTCAGAACTGGGATGATTTCTTAATGCTTTATTATGCTTTCAACAGTGAAGCTTGTGGTCAGTATTTTATTTATTGTCAAACCATCTATCCATTAGACAGTCAAGGGATTGGCTTGTAAAGCAGCATTTTACCACACTGTCAAGGGCTGACCATACTGTCAGGGGTTAGCGCCATGATGAATCATTTTGACTACAATATAAAAGGATAAGCTAGTGGCGAATATTTTATTGTATGGTCAAGTGTTAGACTTGTTAGACTTGTTATGTTGCGATGCAACATTTTACTATTCTGTAAAAGGTTAAACTTGTGATGCATCATTTCCAGTATATTCTTTTATGTAGAGTTTCATATTGCTAGTGCTTAGGCTGTGATAAAGCATTATCTTTATATTCAAAGCTCTTGTCCTCATATACGAGTATTATAACCGTTTAATCTCTTAAAACTTGGGTACAATATATTTACGTGTCAATACGTAGAACCATGTATTTATCAAACAATATAAGGAAATATATATGAGCTATGCATCTAGTGTTCTGTAAATGAATAAATAAAGCTTTTTGGTGTATTTTCAGTACTTACAAGAATAACGTTTAATAATACTGTTAAAGTCTGTGATGCAGTTTCTCATCATATCGTCAATGAATCAGCTTCCTATGCAGGATTCATTATACTGCTAAGTTAAGCTTGCGATATAGCATTTTATGGTTCAGCCAAAGGTCAATTTGGCGATGAAGAAATTATCATTATATTGTCAAGTGGAAAGCTTTTATTCCATGATATTCTAATATTGTTAAAGGTTAGTAGGCAGAGGTGAAGTGCAAGTTTTGTTGTGTATTCCATGTTCTTTTCCTAATTTCTAATTACTGATTATTTACAAGATTTAAACGTAATTCACAGACTGACCAAGAATCAAAACCATGTTTCTACTAATTAAGGTAATGGACGCGAAAATGAAATACGCGTCAGATTTCCTGCAAATGAAACACGCTTTTTGGAACATTTGCTGAAGTTATGAAAAAAAATGCAAAGAGAAATAGCTGGAGAAAATGCGTGGAAAAAAACACACCTTGAATTAAAAGAAGCAGCTATTGTTTGAGGAGCCAGTTCTTCAGAATTCCAGATGAGGAAGAGAAATGAATGGGGGAGTTATCCCTTCTGCCAAGCAACCCCCATGTCTCCAACCTCACCCCCTCCCCCAACCCTTCCCCTTCTCAGTTCTCCCCTGACTACTCGAGTTGTGGTCCATTTATCACCTCCCCAAATACATATACTCAACATAATTTGCTCTTTTTTATGTTCATTGTCATGCAGAGGATGTATTCTGTATTTTTTTTTTTCCATTTCTTCTTTTAAATCAGTCGGTTCAATATTTTCTTCCTTTCGTTTTAAGTTCCGAAAGTTGTTTTTTGTGAACTGCCTTATGCACTAGACGTTCACAACAATATACCTGCTTGTTGTATACTACACTCATGCTATTTCATACCATTATTCATACTAGCAAATTAGGCGGGGTTGGGGTGGGTGGGTAGGATGAAACCCCATTAAAAACCATCTTAGAGGTCCCCACTATCACCCTGCCAAGTTTCATGCCCATCGGACCAGCCGTTTGGCCATGATTGAATGACAGACGGACGGACAGACATAACGCCCATTATAGTAAGATATCATTCCTTCACCATCTAATTCATGTGATACGTCAAAAGCCGCTCTATACGTAGAATCTAATGAGACGTAACCAGATCATAGAAATCCAATACAGATCCTCTTACTGATGAGATGATTATCAAGATCAGTAGGCTATGAGATTTACTAGGTATTACACATATATAGGTTCCATAATCAGAGAAAGCGTTCAATTCAAGTCCTCAATCAGGTAGTAAGACGTAATTAGTGAATCAATTCGCGAAGATGATAAAAATAAAATCACACAACAGGAGAATAACAATAATGGGACATGCATTCAGAACACCTACTAATGTGAGGAGTTCCTCAGCTATGCAATTCAACTAATGTACCACCTCTCTCTCTCTATCTCACTCTCTCTATCTCTCTCTCAAGATTCTAACCCGAGGGAACCTGAACTAGATATCGTCGTTCCTTAATATTTTCATTATTCCTATATCCACCTCATTACTCCTGTTGTTCCAAGATTTATTTTGGGCCCCATCTTTACAGGTATTTAACAAAGAATGCTTAATAGAATACACATCTTTACAGATACGTGTATTCTATCAAGCATGCTTTGTAAATGTTGTGGTGCTTTGTTGATTAATTTTTTAAATTAAGACGGCATCATCATCATATTTTAACTGTTTCTGACGAATAAAAATACATTCGTTTTTCACTAACTTCCATCGATCACTCTCCTCGTCAAACATGACCTATAATCAACTGTAAATACAATCAGCATGCTTAATTATGGCAGAACCCCCATTACACAACCCCCCACCCCCTCCCCAACTCCTGCATGGGAATTGGTAGGGCATCATGGGAGTCGCGTCTTCCGCTAATTCAGAAATCTAATCAAGACGGTGATTGTCCCCTCCCTGAAAGGGGGAATATCATACCCCAGCCTAATTATAATCATTGCTTGGCTTTTCCTGGACTGGCTAGTCCCCCCCCCTCCCCCCCTCTCTCTCTCTCTCTCTCTCTCTCTCTCTCTCTTTCATCCTGTCCTTGTCAATCTTGCTACTCCTGTTCAACACTTACCAAGTAAGACATTCCATAAACGTTGATGGCGGTCATAAGTAAAACAAGAGCTCTCTCTTCTCTCTCTCTCTCTCTCTCTCATCGTACTCCTGTTCCACACTTTTCATATGAGATTTAGGGTCTCTGTAACACGGTTTTTTGGACTTTGCTCCTTGTCAAAGCATCGGATGTAGCTGAAAGTTGACATATGTATATTTTACAACCACACACAAATTTTGTCAGCATTATCAGTAACCTAAACCCGATAGTATTAATTTTTATAGAGTAAAAATGATCTAGCCGACGCCATGGCCAATGATTACGATCCAAGAGTCGAAAAACATTCATTACGTAAGCAAGGTAAACAAACACCTTTGACGAAATGTTGCCCCGCCCATCCACTAGACAGAAACTCCATCGGTTCTGAAACCCAAAGACTTTATGAATGGCGGAACAATACATAGATGTGGGTGGGGTATCAGTGCTAATGTAGTAATACTACTATAGCAGTAGTGCCGCAACAGTATAGCAGTAATATACATGAATTAAACGTTTAGGCCAACTGCTGGGATCCTTGAGGATCATTTAGCACTTCTTACAACTACTCGAGAAATTAGTTTTTATAGCCAGAAGTTAAATTTTCTAATCCAACAATGCCCATGGTAGCCTTCAGTGTTATCCTGAATTATAACGAGGTGAAAGTGGGTGGAGCCTCATGGTTATCATTCTGACGATAATTATTGGTGAAGGTTTAAAGCCAATATACGGTACCGGCTATTTTTTTTCCAGTAAATAGGTAGATTGCCAATAAATAGAAATTGCTTGACATTGGATATAGCAGTTATCAAATCAAGCTTGTCTACTATGTTTTTGAAAATTACCAACTATTTCCTACATCTTGTCAATCTGATTGTGACCTATAAAGTAGACTGTAATTTCTTAGGAAACCTATTTTGGGAGTTAGACTAATAATCGAAGTGTTTTTGTATTTATTAACATATTTTGTTGGTTTGTTCATTAAGACAATTATCAGTGGAGAGGTTCCAGAGTTCATAAAGGTGTACTGCTTTGCTCGTATTGAAATTTGTATGTCATTGTTGCCAGAGGTATAGCCTTCGTTACATATAGCCAATCATCCATCGAGAAAGAGGGAAGAAATGCTGTAATAAGTTACGTAACGAGTGCGTTCGAAACCTTTTCTCAGAGTAAGTTGGCCCGTCTTCAAAAAAAGTCACTTTTAAATTGTAAGTACCAAATTTATTCAACCTACGTAATGCAGAATACAGTCAAAATTTATGTGTAAATATAATATGTATTCTGAATAAGCGTTATATTTATGAAATGCATAGATAAAAAGTTATTGCGAAAAAACCGTGTTACAGAGGCCCTGGCTTTGAACCTTCACCAATAATTATCGTCAGAATGATGACTTCATGAGGCTCCACCCACTTTGGCCTCGTTATAATTCAGGATAACACCGAAAGCTATCATGGGCATTGTTGGATTAGAAAATTTAACTTCTGGCTATAAAAACTCATTTCTCGAGTAGTTGCAAGAAGTGCTAAATGATTCTCAAGGATCCCAGTAGTTGGCCTAAACGTTTAATTCATGTATATTACTGCTATTACTACAGTAGTATTACTACGCTAGCACAGATACCCCACCCACATCTATGTATCGTTCCGCCATTCATAAAGTCTTTGTCATAGCCACGGGCTTTCTCTTGACTGTAAAAAGTTGCAAGTCGTAAGACAAATGCAGTTTTGCAACCACGGGGAAAATTCCAAATCCTGTTAGCCATTATTGACTGCTATGGGTTTCAGAGCAGATGGAATAAGGTGAATGAGTTTCTGTCTGGTGGATGGGCGGGGCAACATTTCGTCAAATGTTGTTTACCTTGCTTACGTAATGAATGTTTTTCGACTCTTGGCTCGTAATCATTGGCCATGGCATCGGCTGGATAATTTTTACTCTATAAAAATTAAAACTATCAGGTTTAGGTCATTGATAATGCTGCCATAATTTGTGTGTGGTTGTAAAATATAACTATG
>NC_061100.1:110372878-110390378 GCF_015104395.2 Macrobrachium nipponense | reverse complement strand
AGCTCTCACAAGTTTCTTCCCTTAAAATACTCCCCCCTCATCAATATCCCCCCTACTATGCGACACCGACTATGGAAGTTCAAGAGCTTCTGTCGACTGCTGCCATACAAGTTTTTCTCTTTAATATTCTACGGCAGATTGTTGCCTCCTCTGTCAACAAGGCATATAACTCACTCTATTAGATTTTCCTTCCCGGCAACTCTTCTCTCTTCGTCGTTTTTTGCTTTGCTTGTCAATTTGCTAAACATATTCAAAGTGAAGATGATATTTTTCGGTGCCGAAAGAAAACGGGAAATTGTAACCTTTTCAGATGTTCTCTCTCTCTCTCTCTCTCTCTCTCTCTCTCTCTCTCTCTCTCTCTGTATATATATGTGTACATATAGCGTGTGTGCGGGTGTATATGCTATAATTTAAACAAGTGTCGTCTGATTCTCTCCAGTTTTCCGACTGTTTTTACAGCTAACGAAACAATGGCCTGCAAAACAGGAGCAAATAATTAATCAATATATAAATCAACTATTAGGTTAGCTGGCCAATCAAAGCCTTTACATGAACTTCCATCGGCAAGCCCTTAGAAGAGGCAGGAACTACCCGAGTGAAACGCTCACTCAATCTATGCACTGAAGTTAACATTATGCTGAATTCGTTCGGCACAAAATATCTTCCGATAATCAGCGGCCATTAAATTCTCCCCTAGTGTCCCGGAGATGATTATCCAGCCGCTGTTTCATCAACTTCTCCGCTCACTTTCTAATTAATAGAGGGTCGGAAGTGATGTCACAATACACCCGGGGGGAGGGCGGAGGGAGGAACCCCTTTTGCAGCAGATCCGTTGCTTCACTTGACTCCGGCCAGATTGCTTCCTAATAGAGAGACCGGCTTTGGCTCTCTCGAAATGAATTTGTGGTCGTTTCTTGGTTTCTTCTTTGATGTCGCCGTCAGAGTGACCGAAAGACCCGGTAGGTAGCAGCAATGAAGCGTTGGACGCCCAGAGCTGCTTGGGTGAGTCTCCCATGAGAAGGGAGGATGGAGATGAGTGGAGATTTGTAGAAGAGAAAGGACAAAAGTTTAACCGGACCACTGAGCTGAATAGCGGCTCTCCTTGGGCTGGACCGAAGGATTACATATTTTTTACGTGGCTAGGAACCAATTGGTTACCTAGCGACGGGACCTACAGCTTATTGTAGGATCCGAACCACATTATATCCAGAAATGAATTTCTAATCACCAGAAATAAATTCCTCTGATTCCTCGTTGGCAGTGCGGGGAATGGAACTCGCGACTGCCGAATAGGCAGGCGAGCACGTAACCCACTCGTCCAACGAGGAACTAGATAAAGGACAGAAGAGACATAAATGCTAAATTTTATATGATGTAATAAATATATGAACGTTGCTGTTGTAGTTTTTTTTTTTTCGAACCTGTCACATTCGAATTCCAGGTGAACATCTACCTGCTGTTAAAAATAAATTTGCCACTCCATCAATGGAAACATGAAAATCCCTGAATATTACACTGATCTGCTGAGAAAACGAAGAGGTCACTATTAAACTGGCCATACTGCTGATGATGGCACAACGTTAAATACTGCCATCTGCAAGACCTATATATACATAGAATACGAGACGGCCTACAGGTAAATACGTTTGTTTTTTCTTTGTTTGAATGGTGTTTTTACGTTGCATGGAACCAGTGTTTATTCAGCAACGGGACCAACGGCTTGACGTGACTTCCGAACCATGTCGAAAGTGAACTTCTATTACCAGAAATACACACCTCTCATCCCTCAGTGGAATGTCCGATAATCGAACTCGCGGCCACCGAGGTGGCAGGCCAAGACCATACCGATCACGCCACAGAGGCGCTTCGGTAGATACGTAATTACAATCATATTGAAATAAAATACCAAATACTACATAGTATGCTTTGCCTATGAAATAATTCAGGATATAACTTGACCAACACTGCAGTGGATTTTGCAATTTATATCATCACTATTCGAAGAACAAATTCAGAACTGACTCCACTTATGATGGATATTTGAGATGGGTCCACATTACAGGAAAACAGTGCTATGAATGAACGTCGGCAAATGATCACTTAGCATTAGAAGCTGTTTGAATACAAACAAGTCAGCGAATCACTGATGTCCCTAACCAGTGCTTCAAACGATTATAATCCGAATCCAGATAAAAATGTCGCAGGAAAAAACAGTCACGGGAAAGAAATAACGGGAAAAAAGTCACAGACAAAGAAATAACAGGAAAAAAGTCACAGGAAAAAAGTCACAATAATCTTTCATAGATAGTTAACCCCAGGGGGTTTTAAACCCTTACGTATCCACCATTGCGGTGTGATTAGTACAAGCCCGTAGGGGATTTCCGTATAAACATAAACAAAAGACTGTAAATATCGTAAATATGAATGACCCTCATGAAATAATGTGAATTTATCAATTAAAGTGACTTTTTTTTCCTTTTTTCTTTTTCTGGCCAAAATTGCGACTTTTTCTCTCAAGGACTTTATGACCCTCCACCGATAATTATCCAGCATTCGACAGAATCATCCCCTGGTTACGGTCGTTGACTTGTTATCAACCTGTTTATGATATCTATGTGATATGTTACCCACATATGTTTATAACATGTTCTACTTTAGTGTTGACCCATCTTTAAAGGACATTTCTTTTTACATGAATACAAAACAACGAATCAAAAGACGGTTAAAAAAAAACAAAAAAACAGACATTCATGATCGAGTCTCCTCGTCCGGGGTGACAGCCGAGTGACCGAAATCCTGAATCCCAAATTCAGAAAAGAGGGGGGAAAGGATGGAGAAAAAGTATATTTATATATAAATATATATAGGTTCTTTTCCAGAGGCGAGCACAATACAGGTCCATCACGCTGGAGGAGACACGGATAACTGGACGAAGTTTACATTATTATATAAACCGTTTACAGAAGGGGAGAAAGATTTTTTTCAGGAAGGGAAAAATGTAGGCTTTCACGTTTTCGCTTAGCATGTTGGAAAATCACTCTTCATTGTGAATAAGTACAACGGTTCCTAGCAAATTATCGACCAAAGGCGTGAGGAGTAACAGGCAGGGATTGTTAAAATAAAAAATAGCAAAATTATCGACCAAAGGCGTAAGGACTAACAGTCAGCGATTGTTAAAATACAAAATAAAAAATTAAGATAAGAGTTACCAAGAGAAGAAGTTTTAATATTCAGCCCTCTGGACCTTACTACTGTAACCACCTACGGTCTGTAGCTGGAATTTAATTTATACAATCTGTCCACTAACGGTTATAATTATGGGTTTTTTTTATAATTATCATTTTTGAAAAAGTAACCCACAAAAGTACAACCTGCACATCTCTTGAAAAAGTGCCACAGATAGGGCCTGAAAGTACTTGTGTGTTGAGTAAAATAAAATGTAAATACTTATAAGTAAACACGTTATACACAGTACTTTTGTGGGTTTCTTTTTCAGTCTTCAGAAGAAAACTGAAAGAAGTTTTTGTTTGGTTCATTATCATTATTATCATTTTTTTTATCCTCAACAACTGTGTGGATATTGCCGTTTATTCATTTTTTATCATGTTATATCATGTATCTAGATTGTGTATGTAACTGTCTGCACTTTGCATATTCCATGTATATGACCCTGAGCTGACAATAAGATTTATTAGTATAATTATTATTATTATTATTATTTAATAGAGTGAGTTATATGCCTTGTTGACAGAGGGGTGACGTGAAATTGGAGTTCCTCTCTTCAAACCAAGTCTCCCGTGGAATATATTTAAAAAAAAAAAAAAACTTATATGGCAGCCAACAGAAGCTCTTGAACTACCACAGTTGGCGTTGTTTGAAGGATGATGAGGAGACCTGGAACAACAGAGCGTTTGGAAGATTCAGGAAGGGAAGAAACTATGAGAGCAGTTTGGAGAATTGAGAGGATATGTATATATATACATACATACATACATACATACATACTCAATTTTACCTACATTCAAGAAGGGAAAAAAACTATGGGAGCAGTTCGGAGAATTGAGATGGCAAATTTTATATATATATATATATATATAATATATATATATATATATATATATATATATATTATATATATATATATATTATATATATATATATATATATATATATATATATATATATATATATATATATATATATATATATATTTTTTTCCATCAATTCTCCGAATTGCTCCCATAGTTTTTTTCCCCAAGTCTTGAATATATATAAAAATTGCGTTAAGTATGTATGCTTCTTCTGATAATATATATATATATATATATATTAATATATTAGTATATATATATATATTATAATTAATATATATATTATATATCATTATATATATAAATATATAATATAAATATATATATATATATATTATAGAATATTTATATTATTTTATATATATATATGTTATCTATATATACATATATATATATAATATATAATATATATAATACATATATATTATAAATATAATACATATATATATAAATATTATTATATATAATATATTAGATATAATGTATATATATATATATATAATATATATATATATATTATATATATATATATATATATATATATATATATACAAGACGAAGCTGAAGAATAATGGTAAGAAATCTCAAAGAGAGATGTTACCTCATCTTTTAGAGCGACAGATGGACATAAGGCGAATAAGCGAATTGTACGAGTTTATTACAAGAATGTAACCTTGAACGTAAACAAATATAACGTAGTTAATTCGAGAACTCCTTTGACAGTGAGCTACCAAACTTACAGTCATTAAATTTAACACTGTACAAACGGACAAAGAATTTCGGTACTCGTGACCATCAAAAGAGTCCACTTCATCTTCCAACGCTTGTTATATGCTCATTCTAACCTCGTTAAGTATATTTTAGCTTAACCACACCACTGACCTGATTAAGAGCTCTCTTAGGGCTGGCCCGAAGGATTAGATTTTTATTTAAGTTGCTATGAACCAATCGGTTACTTGGCAACGGGACCTTCAGCTTATTGTGGGATCCGAACCGCATTATATCGAGAAATGAGTTTCTAATCATCAGAAATACATTCCTCTCATTTAGCGCTGGCTGCAACTGGGGGCGAACTCGGGCTACCAGATCGTTGGGCGAGTGTGCAACCGACTCGTCCTTCGAGGATCTCTAACCTCGATAATTCAGTTCACTTTCAGGAATTAAAACTACTGCCAAAAACATCTTTGTTCCTCTAAATAAACAATGAAAAATTAGTAGTAAAAACCAGTTTCACAGATTTTTTATTAATCTAGGTTGTTACACAACTTAACACTAAACCATCTGGTTTTAGCTCGATAGAGGAAGTAGCGGAACTGCGCTATCAATCTCCTATTAACATTTTTCTTTTAATGTAACGTACACTTTTGTTATATTTGTTTTGTATGACTTTTGCCTATTGTAATTTTGCTATAGTAATATTATCAACATTTGATTTGTGTAAAATTTGCATTATAGTGTGGCATTTGCCTTTGTAGAAATTGGGTTATAATTCTTCTCATGTAAACTATTTGCTTTTCATTACTTTTTTTTATTTATTATTATTATTATTTTTTTTTTTTGCCTGGACTCTTTTGAATTTTGTAGGTGGGTATAACAGTATGCTGCTACACTCCAATAAACTTTTCGAATTTGAATTTGAACCATTAACAATAGGATATACCAGAGACGTTATGAACCAATATAAGACTTAAGTTGTACAGAGTAAACTAAGATTAAAAATACAGTCAATATGATGAATATGATACCATATCTCCCTATGGAATTCCTATGAATGAATTCTCTTCGATTTTATCGAGCCTTCTGGTTAACGACATCCTCCAAGAGGATGTCGTGCAGTTGGAACTCGCAGTTTAAGACATTTTCACCTTTTTATTAATGATTTTTTTTTTTTGTTTTTTTTTTTTAATAGGTGAGATCCCTTCTTTCTGTATTTCCCTTTACTTCCTCTTACTACTTAATATTGAAGTCCATATTCTTTGGAAGCTTGAATTTTAAATCAATGACCCCTTTGGTGGGCTAGTTCCATATGAATAGGTTTCATCTTTCATCTACTGAATAATAACAATAACAACAACAACAACAACAACAACAATAATAATACTAATAATAATAATAATAATAATAATAATAATAATAATAATAATAAAGTGTTTTCTACCGAAATTTTATTTCTGTCTCCTAGTTATCCCGACTAACCGACAGGCGACCCTGGGATCGAAGCCACGGGTGCTTAGGGTCGACTTCGATCGGTTTTCTAAAAATTCCAGTGCGCCTTTTTGACCTAAAAGGTAAATTTGTAACTGGGGCTTATCTGACTGTGGTGGGATGCAAACAACATAACGTAGACGTGGTGTTCGCGTCTACATTCCAATATGCATCTGTATATATACGACCCTCTGCTAAGTAAAGGACGTTGAGTCGAGAGATCTTGCAGCTACTCCAGTGTTTCACTTTCCTTCGTGACTTGTACCTTTATTTATGCATCTATCACGTTCCAAACTTTCGTGATTCAGTTATACATATGTGTGTACATATGTACATGCATACTTATATATTTTTATATCTGTATGTGTTTGTTATTGTGCGTGGGCTTGTAACCACAAAGGTCTTCCGTCTCCTGAAAAAAACAGAGATAAAGTTTACGTTAACTTTCACTGGAAATGATAAGCCGGAATTTCCGAGAGAGAGAGAGAGAGAGAGAGAGAGAGAGAGAGAGAGAGAGAGAGAGAGAGAAGTATAAACGCCGCGAGGGAAATAGACAAGAACACTTTGAGCTGAAAAGTTTAGCAGTGCGTTTTTCGTCTGCAAAAGTTGGAGACTGCGTATTGGCGAGGAAGGATGCAAGCTATGTTTTACCTCGTTCGAATCATTATTATATTGCTCTATCATCATCATCATCATCATCATCAGAGATGATCGTGCATATGGTTATTGCCATTCGAATATGATTTGTTTCATGGTGATATTTTAGTGGTATCTGAGTTGAGTTGAACTGAATACGGAATTTAGGCCAAATGCCAAGCACTGGAACCTATGAGGCCATTCAGCGTTGAAACGGAAACTGACATTAAAAGGGTTGATAGGTGTAATGGATGAAAACCTCGCAGTTGCACTATGAAGCAATTGTTTGTAGAGGGTGGAAAGTAAGGTGGAAGAGAGAGAATATGAAAGGAGGTACAGTAAAAGGAACGAAAGGGGTTGCAGCTAGGGGCCGAAGGCACGCTGCAAAGAACCTTAAGTAAAGCCTACAGGGCACCGCATGAGGTGCACTGACGGTACTATCCCTCTACGGAGTTTTAGTGGTATCTTTATCATCAATACTATTGGTGTTTATGAGAAATTTAACAGAATCACAAGATACATAACAAGTAAATACTTCTGCAAGTCTCCTCAAATGACTTTTTAAAAATTTTAGATGGGACGTCGATCAAAATTATATATCATGAAACATTTTGCATCATTATACCATCTGTTGAGTGCTGATGCATATCTAGGTTAGAATACTAGACAAAATTTGTTGCAAAAAAATTGATTATTACTATCACCATCACTAAATTTCTTGCTGCTACGATTTGCACCCCACGAAATTTAATCAGAACAGCATTGCCTTCAAAGGCAACAGTAGTCACTGATGAATTCACCCTTTCAGAGACAATATCTCATGAAAAAAAACTTTACAAAATCTATCTGTTTGTGCATTTGTTTGTGTCTCATATACTAAGTCCCATTCATTGTGATACTTTGCAATGTCATAGTTCTGTACACTATCACACTTTCATGATGCATGGTTTGACCTTAAGATATTAATTATCTAATAATCTTCACATCTAACTATTCTTAGCCTAAGTCCTAAAATTGTAAAGGGAAAGACGCAAATTATTGCATTTCGAAGCAATCATAAGAACTGCAATCATTATTATTAATATTTTCTATTATTAATATTCAGAGATGAACCCTCTTCATATGTAATAAGCACCAAGGGGCCACTGACCTCAGTTTCTAGCATCCAAAGAATAAGTAGTTCATTAGAGAGACGCAACATATATCCTATCAGCACCAACACTTGTGAAAACACCTTCTACCAGTTTTAATTCAAGGAAAATTTCCATACCTATATTGTCACTACTATTTTTCCCACCAATTTTTCCCAATTTTCCTCACCTCTCATGTCCTTATTACGACTGCAATCCACGCCAGGCCTTATTGTTGTTACAAACAAAAAAACATGTCCATAGAATCTCCTTCGTTGTCAGCTTTTGTACACCAATATTAACAATTGACCCAACCAACCATCTAATTAACATAGCTTGTCTTATCATGCAAACTTATTCGCAGTCGAATCAATCGCTAATTGTTTTCTTTACTCAGAGTCTTAACTCTACTCCACATCTAATCTACACAGATCTTTAATAATTCTTGTATTTTTTTCTATTATCTACTATCTGGTATGTACACAAAAACAAAAAACTAACAAACAAACGAACAAGCACAAACATGTGCTGCTCCAACAATTATTCAAGAACACAATAAGGGTAATGTGTTTATATATATATATATATATATGTATGTATATATATATATATAATATAGTATACAATTATGTATATAACATATATATATACATATATATACGCACACACACACACACACACACACACACATATATATATATATATATATATATATAATATATATATATATATATATATATATATATATATATATAAAGAAATTATAAATAGCAGTTCAGCCAAATAAACGAAATTTGTTAACGAAATCATAAATTCTCAGGATAACAATATATTATGCAAAGAACAAACCTTAAAAAGTATAGAAAATAAACTAAAATCAATTACGTTACAGCATCTAAAGTTACAGCATCTCCACCTTTGCATTTCATTCCTTGTTCCCCGTTCACTGAACGGGATTACTGGGCTACTCGTCAGCGAGTGCTTCCCACTGAAAAACAGCAAAACTCTTGTGTAAACACGTATAAACCCACTGCTATTCATTTCGAAAACAAGACTACTCTGTTACTTTCAGCCATCGTTCGTACTACCTGCACCAACATCCCAGGAGTTCTGCAGTTTCTTTGTAAGATTATCCTTAAGATATATACGAATTAATGGCTGAACCACCTGCCTGGAAAAGGATGATATAATAAATAATTGGAGAAGCAATAGCAATCATTTTAGTCCTCTCCCTTAAGAGCTTCAGAAGAGGTACAAAACTGAAAAGGTGTTTTCACAGAACGACAAAAGCCACAAGAACACTCATATCTAATGAAAATGGCCAACGAGAAAATGTGTGGGAATATCATATATATATATATATATATATATATATATATATATATATATATTATATATATATATATATATATATATATATATATATTACACACACACACACACACATATATATATATATATATATATATATATATATATATATATATATATATATATATATATATAATATATATATATATATATATATATATATACCTATATATATGTGTGTTTGTGTTTTATGCAAGATTATACTTATGCTCGAACTCACTAATACATTGCATTACTAAAACTCTCTCTCTCTCTCTCTCCCCGCACAGCCGCCCTAAGAAAACAAATATTAGACATGCAAGTTGCAGACTTGTTGCACAGTCATAAGTGACACGGATCGACTGTCGCTCTAAGCAGACCCTTCGGCTGCACCACCACAACAGTTCCAAAAAGGACAAAGGTCACCACCACCACCACCATCATCATGGGCTCTGGACATTACCTTTTTTATTTAATGGATCACTGCTTCTGGAAGAACCTGCTGAGAGGCTGTGAAGCCCTTGTAATGAAAAGTAGTAGGTTTCCCTCACGCCCTCTCTCTCTCTCCCTCTTATATTAAAGGGAAATAGGTCGTTGGAGAGTTCCTCTTCCAGCGAACGACCTCTTCGAAGACTTCCTTCCCCTCGTGTATATATATTATAGGTTTCCTCTTTATAGCTATCACATCTTCACCGGTGCCTTTTCCTCACTTCAGCTTTAGTGAGGAACGGGAGGGGAAGAAAAACAACACACCTGTGGTACAAGAGGGCGAACTTTGTTCCTCTTCAACGATATCTTCTGCTTTCCTTTCTCTCCCTCACAACACAGCGCTGTGACTTGATCTACTCGAACTTCACTTTCCTTCCGATTGTACTATGCTTTTGCTTTGGCGAAACAGTGAACACTGATTATGTTTTGTATTTTCAATTCTCTCTCTCTCTCTCTCTCTCTCTCTCTCTCTCTCTCTCGAAATTGTATGACAAGCACGCAACCTCTAAACAGGTCTTATATCACATTAATCTCACCAATTCTCTTCGGGGAAAAATGAAAAAATAACAAGCGCAATGAGAACATCTCTCTCTTTCTCTCTGGGCCGTTCGACTAATGGAGAAACGCCACGAAAGATATTTCGATCACAGAACGTTGGCGTCAGTGAATAGCACTTTGGTCAATGAAAATCTACGGAGCCCACGCACCAGCGTTCACCTTCCGACAGTCAGAGACACACTGGGGGGATTGGGTGAGAGAGCGTGAGACCTCGAGCGGTCGGCACACAAACACACACACACACACACACTCAGTGAGAGAGAGAGAGGAAGAGGGAGAGAGACAGAGAGATGCGGGAGGGGTAAAAGGAAGAGGAGAGTAAATGGAGTTGTGGCAGCAGCAACTAGTGCCATGCCAAAATGATGCATGATAATGATTTTTTTTTAAGTGGAATGAGGACTTAAATGAACTTGTCGAAAATGCCTATATAATGACTTTTTTGAGAGCTCATTTTACGTTTTTAGAATTGTTATTAAGATAAGCAGACTCACACACACATACATACACAGATATATATATATATATATATATATATATATATATATATATATATATATATATATATTATATATATATCTAGATAACCGTATAGAAATAAGAAATGTCCTAATAATTAACTCGCTTTTCGCTAGCAAGGAACGTGGCATAGGCCTTAATAGAGATTCCGGGGGGAACGAGATCTAACTAATACACTTATAATAACCATTTTATCCGCTTTGACAATGGAGCAGTTGGCATAATAGTCAAAAAGATTATAATGTGTTCTAATAATTATTAAAAGACGATGGACCCATAAAGAAGAGCCAACCCTTTTTTTTTATTATTTCCACAAATGACAATTATATCAAGTAGTTAAGCATGTGGAACGTGGAGGTGCTTCCCACATCACCCCCCCCCCCCCCCCCCACCCATTCTTTTGAATTCCATCATGGCATGAGAGAAATTCTACTCGAAACAAAGATAGGATTATGTGCCTCGATTTATAATGGAAATGATCACATGCTTTTTCTGTCCTCTTTAGCTTCAGAACTCTGGCAAATATATCATTCATGATCGCTCGGTCTTTTTTTTAAATCATTCAGCAATTTTTCATCCTCAACTAAAGTTTACTAATAATCACTCGTTCTCTGTTCAAGACTGAATCCCACTTGTTTGTTTGTTTGCTTGTTGGTTTTACGTTGCAGTGGTTATTCAGCAACGGGACCAATGGCTTTACGTGACTTCCGAACCACATCGAGATTGAACTTCTATCACCAGATATATACATCTCTAACCCCTCAGTGGAATACCCGAGAATCGAACGCGCGGCCACCGTGGTGGCAGGTCAAGACCATACCGATCACGCCACTGAGGCGCTTTGAATCCCACTTAAAACAAGTAAAAAATACATCGAAGTTTCTTCGACACAATCGAGTTTTCTGTAAATCGTACAATGAAGGCCAACAAAAATAGACCTACCTTTCGGTGGTCTAGCTATAACGTTGTATGAGCCGCGACCCATGAAGCTCTAACCACGGCCTGCGGGTGGCCTGTCCTAAATCGTTGACAGAAGCACGATCATGGCTGGCTTTAACCTTAGATAAAATAAAAACTACTGAGACTAGAGGGCTGCAATTTGATAATTGATGTGTTTGGTGATTGGAGGGTGGATGATCAATATACCAATTCTCTAGCCTCAGTAGTTTTTAAGATCTGAGGGCCGATATAAAAAAAAAAAAAAACTATTGCGGACAGAAAAAGAGCGGTAGGGCAGACAAAGCCGGTGCAATAGCCTTATTTTCAGAGAACTAAAGACAAAAATAATTTTGCTAGTGTGGTTATCTGTGAGCCTTGTAAACATGAGTAGTGGCCATTATGTCCAAACTTGACTCGAGACTATCTTCGATGCCATTAAGGTGAATGTATTATAAGGCTGTATTTGCCATTTACTATTTGACAACTACACTTTTTATATTGAGCAAAGTTTACCGTACATTGAAACAAGTTTTCCTTATAGGGTAAGGCCTAAAAGAAATGCGTTGATCATATATAATTTGATAGGCAGAGAGAGAGAGAGAGAGAGAGAGAGAGAGAGACGATCATACGCATGGGATTCAGACACTTTCACATATTACATTTGCATCTGTGGACCGTATTGTGATTTACATACTTTTACCTCTTTTCCAGAATATTCTACCTCATGCTTTGGGCAGGGAGGAAGTGGAGAGCGGGAAAACGTAAAATTATGTTTTTTTTTTTTTTTTTTTTTTTTTACAGATCCAAAGGAAGGCCAAGATAGAGAGAGAACGAGAAAAAAACAACAAATAATCGACATCACGACTTTCAAGAGCCGAACTGTTGCAATGATTCTCAAGAGAAATAAATTGTTTTTCATGTATGTGATTGACAATTATAATTAACTTACAGAATCTCTTCACAACAAACGCGTTATGAATAAGCAAATTTATTTTTGCTTAAAAATCTTTTACGCGCCATAAACTAATTGAAAAAGGGTGCTTGTAAAGTGTGTTAAATTTTAATTACAAGAAAGCGTGCAAAACCATGCAAAGCTAGGAGATAAAAAAAAGTATTATTTGTGAAACGTGTTCTATGAACAATAGCTCCCAATGAACATAAAGAATAACTGTTAACAAAGCAGAAAATAATTAAAAACCATAGGGGATATATATATATATATATATATTATATATATATATATATATATATATATATATATATATATATATATATTAACAACGGGAGCGTCGCCCCGGCTATTTTCATATTTGGTAAGCGTTTAGCCAAACCGGAAAGCGAACTGGTATCACTCAGTCCCTCCTCTCTCTCTCTCTCTCTCTCTCTCTCTCTCTCTCTCTCAAGGCGATCACAAGGAAATAGCCCTCTCTCTCTCTCTTCTCTCTTTCTCTCTCTCTCAAGGCGATCACAGGAAATAGCCCTCTCTCTCTCTCTCTCTCTCTCTCTCTCTCTCTCTCACTCTCTCTCTCTCAAGGCGATCACTAGCAATAGCCTTCTCTCTCTCTCTCTCTCTCTCTCTCTCTCTCTCTCTCTCTCTCTCTCCATTATCTAAGGTCACCAAATCAGAGTCGGAGCTACAAAACTATACGTTTATTCAAAGTAAAGTACTAATTTGATAACTCAGGTTCTTACAGGATAATTAATAGACTGATAATTCATAGTTCAAGTCTCACAGACAACCTCCCGGTATTTAATAGTCTTAATCAGTAATTAGTCAAACACCAATTGTCTCTTCTCCAAAATATTATAGTTCCCTCCACTAGGACACTTAGTCCCCTCCACTTGGACACTTAGTCCCCTCCACTAGATCCGCCTGTTTAAAAGACAGGAGAACACACTAGTGAGCACACACAATTTTAAAGACAAAGTCAAAAATTAAAATGAAATAGAACATCTTTACAAAATATCAAAGTAAGAGACAAGCCATAACTTTGGCTAAAGCATATTGACACTTACCCATTACAGTTTGGAATATCACTTAAATAAAAATACATTATAGAGCCATCCAGGCTCTTTCTCCTCAAGGCAGCCGTCTCCCCCGTTCTGTCTAATACTTGCCGTTATGAACGGACATGCCTCGTACACGTACACACAAATTCACACTTCGGTAAGTGGTCGCAGCCAGTTTTCAAAGGCACCTTCTCTCGAACTCACATACCTACAGAACAAACATTGACCTGCTAAGTAAGCATCTTAGTGTCACACCATCCCAGAAAAGAGTTATCAGCTTTCTTAAATTGTCGCTCGGACTCTGTCTCCACGGAAAGTTAAAAATGATAAGTCTGTACATTCTCCCTTACTACAGAATAGCTCGGCCACCCTCCTGGCGAGCCCCAGCCTAGCCACAGGCCACATAAAACAGTTCAATATATAAAAAAAACACATTGACTGGCTCATTAAACACAAAATATAGTAGTAACTGCATGTCTCTGGCAGCACAATGTAATGTCTATCACGCTTCATCTCCAATAACAATTGGGTGTATAAACTTTTTCTTATTTTGGATTCTTGAATATCCCTCTTTGTCCGCAACTGGCTTCACAGACTTGTAGCACGCTGTAGGAAGGCGAAATGTCTCCCAGCAGAAGACATCTAACGGCTTCTGTAGACCCAAAAGCGCTGTAGAACTCTGTAGACCACTTAGAAACTCTCTTAAGTACCCTGGGCAAATGACAGCAACATCTCTGCAATGGCTGGTGGGCGTCTTGCTAGCGTCGGGGAACGACGATTATGGTGTGTTTAAGTATGTCAGTCAAGTCATCGGTCAATCAAAAAAGAAAATTAACCCCAGACATACTACTATCAGATAATGACTTCAAAAAATCCCAAAAGTATCAACTGAATGTCTCCCAATTAACTCCATTTAATATGACCACTAAATCATAAGTCATTATCACAACTCTGCAAAAACAAAAAAAATATTAAGTTCTCTAACTAAATTCTCCAAACTCACACACCAGCACACGCAATGCAAAACTCACAGTAACTCCACGGACTTCTGCACTCACATTTCAAACTCGCAAATTCTCACAAGTAAAAAAGAGAAAAAGCAATGAGCCCAAGAAAAAAAAATCACGTAACAAGCCCAGACCCAAAATTATCACACACAAAAATTTTCTCTCAAGCTCTGATATTTCAACAACCCACAAAATCAACAAAAACTCTTTTCACTGCTCACCACATAATTAGTTTCAGCGAGACTTAATGTCAAACACCCATCATGCAACTCACAAAGCCCGATAAATTACATCTCCCATCCAGAAAGAAATGCTATTTAAAGCTCAATCCCCAATTACATCTCTTGTAGGAAAAGGAAAAAAAAGAAAAATAAAAAAAGATAATGACAAGCGAACTACCCCCATCACAAAAAACATAATATATGCATGATATACATAACCCCGCATTTTCCCCAACAAATGCAATATGCATAGTTACAGAATTTTCCCATCGCAACTTTTCAAGCTATCGGACACGGCCAGAAAGCAACCTCTTACACGTGCAATTTCATGAAATGCTATTGTCAAGATTTCCAGATATTGCAAAACTCTGAGCAATCACCACTAGAGGAAGAGTCAGCACACCGGACTCATCACAGCGTTGTCAGCAAAAATCCACCTGTGGACACATCAGGTGCTCGAACTGCAGCATAAAAATGTCTAGTCAGACTCCACAACTTCAGAAACCCATGATTCTCAAAAAAAAGGTTCTCTACTGAAACTACGCAAGGACATTTCACTAAATTATCTTCAGGATATGACTAACGTGTTCAAAAATTGTCTCTAAAGACATAACTCTCACATGATACTGCCCAATTATATAAAAAATTATCACCTATCCGGGATAAAAAAAAGTATGGTAAACTCACAATTCAGCAATTATATGCCTCCAAAAATAACATCTCCATAGGACCACAATGCAGTAATGCCACTCGCCTCCAATTAGTCACAAAACCAAAAAGAACCCCAGAACTCTTCTCTTGGCTCAAAAAACTCCCAGAAAAAAAAGTCATAACCACAAAAAAGAAGGTCACACCTAAAGATTAATGCCATCCACACACACACACACACACACACACACACACACGCACACACATACACACATATATATATATATATATATATATATATATATATATATATATATATATATATATATACTATATATATATATATATATATATATATATATCTCACCATATTAATAATAACACCACTCCAATGATGAAAATATTTCCTCCGTTTAATTTATAACCACACCATATTCCCTCTTATTTCACCAATAACCACGCATTAATAAAACCACCACTCCAACAATAAAAAATATTCACCTCTGTTTCGGCAAATAAAAAATACTTACCCCTATTTCCCCAATAACTCCATGTGGAATAAAACAAGCCTCCAAGAAATATTATATCTCCAAACAGGATAATCAAAAATGTTTCCCCATCTCCAAAAAAATGCACCCAAAGCATCTAGCTAATACACTAAAAAATATTGCCCCATGTCTCCTCAAAAATGTCTCTCTATTTGCAACAAAGATGGCTCTCAAATAATTAAACTAAACATAGCTCTCACCACCATAGGCCTAAACTGTGGAAATTATATTTCCAAAAAAATAAAATATCAAATGGCCAAAAATATTATATCTCCAATTCTCGAAGAAAATAACGCAATGTTATAGTCAAAAACTATAAACTCTCTGTTTAGCATAACTGCTAAGAAAGGGCAAAAATTCAGTAAATAAAATTGTCCAGGAAATTCCAGAAAAATCACCAATGTGCCACAACTCATTATAACAAACTCCAAATTCAAAGTGTCTAAGCAAAGACTTCTCCATATGCACTACGACATAGGACACTAGAAACTTAAACAAGTTTCCTATCTCTGGCAAAGTTGTCACAAATACAACAAAAGTATTGTGCAAGAAACCCACAACTTCTGGAACACAAATATCCAGAGAAAAAAAAATGTAGTGCCATTTCGTATGCAGTCAAAAAATGCAAAAATTCTCCCATAAATCTCTCTGCAGCATCAAACAGCTGAAATTGCAAGCACATTCCCGAACAATGACTCCAAGTCACGAACTGAGAAATTAAAAAAAATTCACACAAACTGGAGAGGAAAAATAAATTCAAACTCGCCCATGATAAAAAACTTGTGTCAGTGATAGCTAACATCCAAAAAAGGAAAAAAGAAAAATCAACGGCACTGTTAACTATCCCTGTGACTCACATAGATGTCAAGCAATTCTCTGCTGAACTCAAAAAAAGAAAAACAAAAAAAATGTGTCGTTAGTTCCTCCCAAATTAAAAAAAAAAAAAAATACCACCCTTGTTAGCATTACAACACCCATGAAAAAAAAATCACCAGTATTAGTATAAAAAACATCACCAATGTTAGTGCTTGCCCATTCACCAAAAATTCAGCACAAAATTCACCAAAAGTTCAGCAAAATTCAGCACAATTCACCAAAAATTCATCCAGATTCATCACCCATGAACTACTGACATATTCTCCAAAGTCATAG
>NC_061100.1:110362878-110367878 GCF_015104395.2 Macrobrachium nipponense | reverse complement strand
TGTGCATAAGTCTTATGTATAAGAGCAGCCATTTTTTGTTGTAAATTACTCAAGTTTTTTTGCATATCCAAATTAACAAGTCTTTGAAACAGCACCTCCAAAGGGAGATAAAATCTGGCATAGTCAGGTCTATAGGAGGGTAAACAAAAATCAAGCCCGAAAGACAGTAAGAATTCTTCCCTTTTGGACAGTACATAATTGGAAAAATTAAATATACATTGGTTTCTCTGGTCAAACATCGGAATTACAATACCCAAATTCTGCAACTTTCTTTGATGGCGGGCAAATATATGAGAAATAAATTCATTTACATAATTATTAAACAATTTCTGAAAGATAAACCGATCAACAAAGGACAAGTCATCAAACAAGATGGTGAATATTTTATGGTTAGCTTTGACGTCGAATCTCTTTTTACTAATGTGCCATTGAATGAAACTATAGATATCATTTTAAATAAGATTTTTATCAATAACGACACTTTGTTTTACGGTTTTAATAGGTCTACCTTTAAACAATTTCTGGAACTTGCTGTGCAAGATTCTATGTTTGTTTTTAACCAGCAACTCTATTCGCAGGTCGATGGAGTTGCCATGGGATCACCTTTAGGTCCTATATTTGCTAACTTTTTTATGTCGGACTTGGAAAACAAAATTTTTAGATCAATGTGACCCTTCTGTTAAACCAGCTTATTATAGAAGATATGTGGATGACACTTTTGCTCTTTTTAAATATCCATGGCAATGTGCACAGTTTTTACAATACATTAATGAACGACACTCGAATATTCAGTTCACGATGGAAACGGAGAGCAATGACAGTTTACCATTCTTAGATGTTAATGTTACAAGAATTAACTCTGAATTCTCCACAGCAGTTTATAGAAAAAAGACATATACAGGACTAGCCAACAACTATTACAGTTCTTGTCAAAAAACTTTTAAATTAAACACTATTTACACCCTAGTGCATAGAGCATTGAAATACTCTTCTAACTGGTCCATTTTTCATAATGAAATAGAATTTTTATTAAACTTTTTTCAAAGAAATTCTTATCCTAAAGATGTAGTTCTCAAAATCATTAACGTAGTATTAACCAAATTTCTCCAGCCACCTATAGCCAATTTCAATGTTCCAAAAAAAGCTGGTTTTTGCATCATCCCATATGTTTTTGATACCAAGTTCTCACGCAGACTCACGCAAATCATAGAACAGGAAATTCCATGCCTTCAACTCAAACTTATTTCTAACAATCCATGCAGAATAGGCTCATTTTTTAACTTTAAAGATCGCCTGCAGGCCTTCATGAGATCGAACGTTGTTTACAAATTCACATGCCCTGGATGTCCGGGCTCTTACGTTGGATCAACACGTAGGTTACTGCAGGTGAGATATTGCAGTCACATGGGTTACAGTTTTCGCACAGGTCAGAGAATTAAGCAACCAGAATTCTCAAATATTAAAAATCATGCAGCAATATGTAAAATATAGAAGTCTTGAAACAGCACTTCTCCATTATTGGTTATACGAGGGACCCAGAGCACTTAACTACCTTAGAGTCCTTACTCATTAAAAGGCTGGTTCCTTCATTAAACAGTAACTCTACGGCTTCACCTTTGTATCTGGCATAGCTGTCGTTTTGTTTGGAACCCCAAAGTTTGCCATTCCTTCTCTGTCTCTTACCATGGATGGTTGGTGTTCTTAGTTCTCTCTCTCTTGGTTCTATTGCCTTGTTTTTAAAATCTTTAACTTTTAACTTTTACGGTATTTTAATGATGTAATATTTTTAGTATTTATTTTGAGTTCCTTTTATAATGTAATTGTTTTTATTTCTACAGACTGATGATGCACCGTGTTTGTGTTGTGCGAAACGTTTCTTTAATAAACTTGATGTCTACTAAGATGTATCACGAAACCCTCTGAAATACTGTGATATTGCTGACTGGAGATTCTATATATATATATATGTACATGTATGCATGTGTGTGTCACGTGCATAGAAGTAACTATATATATTACATATATATATATATATATATATATATATATATATTATATATATTTAAAGCCAAGTCCACGAAGAAAAGGGAAACAATGGAGTGGTTGCTGGACCTTTCGACACACGATCCTTTACCAGCAGACTGACTCTGCTGGTAAAGGATCGTAGCAAGGACAAAGTGTCGAAAGGCCTAGCGACCCCTTTGTTGCTTCACTTATCCATCGTTGCATTATGCCTTTATTTATATATTCATCAGGTTCCAAACCTCCGTGAACATATATATATATATATATATATATATATATATATATAATATATATATATATATATATATATATATGCATGTAAGTATGTATGTATGTAAGTATGTTTGTATATAGTGGCACCTCAGATTCAAGAGGGATGCGTATTAAAATCCGTAAAGGCTTAAAAAATGCTTAGAACTGTCAATTTTGATAGTTAAAAAAAAAAAACTAAAAATGCTTATACCTGAGTATGTCAATAGTTTTATCACAGAAAGTGCATTCAAGACATGAAAATGATATGAAAATACAGTAATTAGTGAACATTTCTCAGTGGAAAATGCCGCGAATAGGCGAGTTTTCCGCGAATAATGCATATATACGTTCCATAAAGAAATCCGCGAATTTGTGGGTCTGCAAATTGTGAGTCCGTTAATCCGGGGGGTTTAATGCCTATAAATATATGTACGTATGTATGTATATACGTTTCTTGTACTTTAGCATAATCTTATTGTGTATCTTATCATTTCCTACAGTTATTGCTCCATTATAATCGATGTTTCAACGATGTCCATACCTTGTCCTGTATTTTTCTCACAAACTTACCTCTAACATTAAAATCCATCTTTAATTCAACGTGCAATCTCTTTATGTTATTGCACGATTTTCTATCCGATTCGCTTATACCCATCCTTTCCCAATATCTATTTTTATTCCTTCAACGTTCTGTTAGAAAAGTACCTTATCCTCTTCTACGGCTTTCCATCCTTTCCCAAAGGCATCGTCCACGTCTACCTCCTCCCATCGTTGAGTACGAGAAAATATATATCCGGCTACGAGATTCTTTCAGACGCGATGGCTGGAAAAACTTTAAGGAGGCAAACGTCCGGTGCGATAAGGGACGTCGGCAACGACCCCTGGCCAAATGCCAAACGTTTTCTGGTATTACTCTTTTTTTTTATATAAGAGGTTTGCGCGCAGGAAGCCAGACGATCGTTTGGGAGGACTAATCAGAGCTTTGCGAAATTCTTCCACCTCCTGAAGATTATATATATATATATATATATATATATATAATATATATATATATATATATATATATATATATATATATATATAGATATATAATTCGGTGGTTGTTTTCACTTAATTGTCAGTCCACAATATTTGGATCAAGAAATTGAATACATAAGAAAAATAGGGAAAGATTTATGCTATCCTTCACATATATTAAACATTTGTTATAATAAAACCCACAAAAAGTTTTATACTGTAAATAACACACAGAAAGAAAATTCTAAGAACATTCTCAGTATGCCTTATTTTAGCGGACTTGAAACCATTAAACCATTGTTAAAAGCTTTTAATGTCAATCTTGTTTTTTCCTATAATAACACACTAAAAAGAATGTTAATAAAAAATGGCCCCAGAGAAAGCAACAACATAATATATAAAATTCCATGTATGGATTGTCCCTCATTCTATCTCGGACAGTCCAGCAAAGACTTAGAAGTAAGGCTAAGCCAGCATAAATACTCTGTAAAAACTGGGCAAAAATCTTATGCATTATTCATTCATTTAAGTGAAAACAACCACCGAATTAATTGGATTGATAGTTCAGTAACTGCATGGTCAAGAGATGTCTTATCACGAAATCTTTTAGAATCTGCTTTTATACAACTTACTTTTCATTGTAATTTCAATGTTAGTCGTGGCCTTTTTCATTTAGACCCTTGTATCTGTAACATGTTTAAGAATGACCTCAAAGATATAAATACTGACTTAAATAAAAACCAGTTGCCTTAGAGTTATTAAATTTTGTTGTAATGTATGTCTGTCATGTTTTGTGAATGTGGTTTTATTTACCAAGTTCCGAATAGCTGTCACCTATAATCCTTTAATTGTCTGGAGATTGTATCTGAGATGATTGTCTTAAACCTTTAATTGCACCCATTGTTTATGCTTGTTTGGGAAGGTTTCTTATCTTCCAGGTGTGTCGGATTCTAGGTACTAATCCCTTTATAATCCCTATCTGTCAGTTATACGAACCTTCTTGTATTGTCTTTCCTCGTATCTATGTCAGTATCTGCTCAGTAAAGGACTTTTAAAGTCGAAAGATCTTGCAGACTCCTTCGTTTATTTTTCCTTCGTGGCATTTATCTTTATTTATGGATTGATCACGTTCCTAACTTTCGTGATTCAGTTATACATATATATATATATATATATATATATATATATATATATATATATATATATATATAATATATATGTGTGTGTGTGTGTGTGTTATAATATATATATATATATATATATATATATATATATATATATATATATATATATATATACACACACATATATATATATATATATATAATATATATATATATATATATATATATATATATATATATATGTATATATATATATATATATATATATATATATATATAGAGAGAGAGAGAGAGAGAGAGAGAGAGAGCGAGAGAGAGAGAGAGAGAGAAACTATAATAATTTCATATGGCGAGAATGTGACCATCTCATATGGCGGGTTAGTCTCGAATTAACAATTAATATAAGTGAACAGCTCGGGATGGGGAAAGTTTTCTATAGGAATCTGTAATATAATCCCAAACTGATAGAAGATAATGTTACGGGAAAAACTTAAGTACTTTCAGCTACTCTAATTTTCTCTCTAGATAAAACGCACCTTTAAACGTATAAAAAGCCCAAGAGACTCGTACCTGCTGCTCAGC
>NC_061100.1:110317878-110360378 GCF_015104395.2 Macrobrachium nipponense | reverse complement strand
CGACGAGAAAAGACTACCGAATCGGTCCAAAAAGGTCGACTATCCCGAAGAGGCTGGTGTGAACGTCGACCTTATCTCCCTGATTGTCTTATGGCGTTCGTATCCTCCCAAGAATCAACTCCTACCTTTATTCTTCTTCTTAAGAACTGCTAAAGAACTAATGGATCTTATTTCTTAAAAGTGGGACCAGGGACTAGAATCCTTTTATCCCGTCACTTTTTCCTGATAACTTTCCGAACGAACCTGTGGCTCTCTGAATATTTAGTTCGTTGGCACTGTTGCCATCTGCCTAAGCGAGTATATTTCTGTTAGGAAGATTCCTCTTTCGTTAGACGTCGTAGCCTCTCTACAGAATCTGTCATTATTATCATAATATTGCTACGATTATTGTTATTAGTGGGGTTTTCCGTTTTCATTATTACTGTGATTATAATTAATATAGTTTCTACATTCAATCTTATAACTATTCTTAATTTTATTACGGTTATGACCATTATTTTGATTGCCATCTTTTATACTACCCCCTTTTTAATGTTTATCATGTTATCTTATGTATCTAGACTGTGTATGTTATTGCCTGTTCTTTATATATTCCATGTTTATGGCCTTGAGCTGATAATAAAACATTATTATTATAATCATTATTTTATTACCAGCAAACATATGTATATACAGAAATTCCTAAAGTAACTAAGTCTACGGGCATAATTAGCCTCGTTTAAATGGCAGAACCAGCTCCGTTTCATGGAATCCCTTCTCACCCCCACCCTATTCGGAGGGGAGAGGTAGAATGAAACCCCAATATAAACCATCTTTGCCGCCCCTGATATAAGTTCATCACTTCACAGAATACCACGAAAGCTTGGAGAAACCTAGGATGTAAACGCACACCAGTAAGCTGACTTGTCACTCAAAATTATAAGTTGGCAACAGTCTGCCTTTAATGGATACTATGAGGATGGGCTGTCCATCACAAACACATTGCAGTGAGGGGGACATACAAATTATCCCATAGTCAGCACTCCTTCTTACGCAGTGTTTCATGGCAAGAATGATCAGTATAATAACTAATAAGATGAAGAAAAGAGGATTGCACTGTGGTCAGTTCACCAGAGGATACTAATGCAGACAGCAAAGCCTGAAATGGGGCATCTCTTCAGGACACTACTGCACTGCTTGGAGAAGATCACAACGCTTAAGATCTTGTCTTACTGTACAGTGGGATAGTAGGTAAGTCCAAAGTTGAAAGACAGCTCCAAAGTGCATATCATCAACTGGATTAAAGAAATTACTGGAACTGATATATTTTCTCAGCTGTTATGTATACTTTAGTTTAACCAGACCACTGAGGTGATTGATAACTCCCCTAGGCCTGGTCCGAAGGATTAGATATTTTTACGTGGACCTACAGCTTATTGTGGGATCCGAACCACATCGAGAAATGAATTTCTATCACCAGAAATAAATTCCTCTGATTCTGGGTAGGCAAAGCGGGGAGTCGAACCCCGGACCCTAAGATCGGTAGTCGAGCACGTAACCTACTCGTCCAACGAGGAACTCAGCTGTTATTCATATGACATGATAAGTTGAGATTCAACTTTAAAAATCTTTGGTGTTCTAAAGACACCTTACTTATAGCTCGTCAAAGGAAACCCTGCCCTTCAGTTATATGCTAGAGAATTCATTGTCTCCAACCAGAACGATGTTATGGCCATGCTCTTTGATTGCAAGTGTATACAGATTCTCCTGCAAGATCGTGATACAATACATTCGCAACAGTAAGTGTATACATATTCTCCTGCAAGATTATGATACAATACATTCACAACGAAAGCTATATCTCTGTGTGTACCATTAACTGAAGCTAAAATACACTTCGCTAATGTAGAATGCAGTACCAGATAATGGAATGGAATACAGAATTCAGGCCTACGACTAAGCACTCGGACCTTTAAGGCCATTCAGAGCTGGAAAGGAAATTGAGAGTAGGTAGGAGGAAAACCTCAAAGCAGTTGCACTATGAAATAATCGTTAGGAGAGGGTGGATAGCAAGATGGAAGAAATATAATAGAATGGCGGTACAGTAAGAGACTACCAGATAATGGTCTGGGTGGGAAAGGAAGATGGTGTGGGTACCATGACATAGGAAAGGAACCTGCAAGACACTCAGTTCATCTCATTTATACGAGGAATGAACGCTGCTCCAGACAGTCTCCAGTCTCTGCTTCAAATGTGGACTATTTAGAATTACTTGTCAACTATGATAGTTTAAAATACATGACAATTCAGGAGTTTGTTAAAGAGAAATGAGAGGATCATGATGAATGATTGCATTTGCAAACTTTATCCTCGTTCTCGCAATAAATACCAACTTTTCTGAGCATAAAATTCTGATATAGCCAAAAAAAAAAAAAAAAACTATTTTTCTTGGCTGAAGAGTAATTTTGGATCGCATCTTAAAATAAATGATCTTAAGCAAATACTTTGACAAATAGTAGCAGAATCCACTGCTTATGTGCGTGTTTGTGTATATAAGTATGTGTGTATGTATGTGTATATACATACATATGTATTTTATAAGTATTTATGGAGCCCATAAAAACACCGAAATATAGAGAGAAAAGTATTATATTTCCGAGACTGCTGTCTCTCTCTTCAGGTATATGAGAAAAGTTTACAGAAAAAGTGGTATTCATACCAAGAGATCCATCCACAGGTAAGCCAATTTAGGTCACCCCGCTGATAATCTTCCTTTAATCTTCTTAAGCGTTGGTTGAATGAAAACCTTGTCGATCACATCTGAATCCCATGCTCCTTTTGAGATGTTCATTACCTGCCTCTCTTTTATTAAGGCCGATTCCATCATTTGACTCTTGTACCGGCAGTTGCTGCTATAAATTATACGTGACAAATTCCAGTTTATTCTATGGTTATGTTCATTTATATGGTTGAAAATAGCCGAGTTCTGTTGTCCATACCTAACTGATCGTTCGTGTTGTATTAATCTCTGGGGAAGTGATTTTCCTGTAAATCCGATGTAAGATTGGTCACAGTCCTGGCATGGGATTTCATAAACCTCTGTTTCCTTGGGGAATGTCTTTTGTTGGACATTAATCAGGGATTTGGCTAAGGTGTTTGGGTAAGTAAATGCAAAAGGGTTAGATTTTCCGAGGGTCTGAGTCACTGTCTTAATCCTGTCCAGGTGAGGAATTTTTATTTTATTGTTGGGTGTCTCTTTGGTCTTGTTTTGAGGGGGTCAGTAGAAAATTACGTTTGCTTTGTGAATAGCTTTCTCAGTTATATGGTCAGGATACTTTAAAGACGAAAGTTGCTTAAGAATTATTTCAAATTCTTTTTCCAGGAAATCTGGGGAACAATTTGTAAGGCTCTTAGGAACAGGTTGCTGGCTACACCTATCTTGATAGCAATGTCGTGATAGGTAAAGTAGTGAATGTATGAAAGTGAGAACGTTGGTTTTCTGTATATGGTAAATTTGAACTAATTCGTAAGCAACTTTCGTCTTTAAAGTATCCTGACCATATAATTGAGAAAGCTATTCAAAAAGCAAATGTAATTTTCTACTGACCCCCTCAAAACAAGACCAAAGAGACACCCAACAATAAAATAAAAATTCCTCACCTGGACAGGATTAAGACAGTGACTCAGACCCTCGGAAAATCTAACCCTTTTGCATTTACTTACCCAAACACCTTAGCCAAATCCCTGATTAATGTCCAACAAAAGACATTCCCCAAGGAAACAGAGGTTTATGAAATCCCATGCCAGGACTGTGACCAATCTTACATCGGATTTACAGGAAAATCACTTCCCCAGAGATTAATACAACACGAACGGTCAGTTAGGTATGGACAACAGAACTCAGCTATTTTCAACCATATAAATGAACATAACCATAGAATAAACTGGAATTTGTCACGTATAATTTATAGCAGCAACTGCCGGTACAAGAGTCAAATGATGGAATCGGCCTTAATAAAAGAGAGGCAGGTAATGAACATCTCAAAAGGAGCATGGGATTCAGATGTGATCGACAAGGTTTTCATTCAACCCACGCTTAAGAAGATTAAAGGAATATTATCAGCGGGGGTGACCTAAATTGGCTTACCTGTGGACGGATCTCTTGGTATAAATACCACCTTTTCTGTAAACTTTTCTGATTCATATACCTGAAGAGAGAGACAGCAGTCTCTGAAATATAGTACTTTTCTCTCTATATTTCGGTGTTTTTATGGGCTCCTTTTATTAAATGGAATTCTGTTGTAACAGAACATTTTTACCAGTCATATATATATTATATATATAATATAAATAAATAAAACCAAATATTTCATAATTGCACCCAATACACCAATTTCAAAACTAAAATTAAAATACTGCCATAAAGATCCAACCAATCCTGTAATCGTTCATAACTGATTCTTCGGTTATTTCATCTCTCTCTCTCTCTCTCTCTCTCTCTCGCTCTCTATCTCTCTCTCTCTCTCTCTCTCTCTCTCTCTCTCTCTCTCTCTCTCTCCTTACATGCAGTGGCGCCATGCGCTTTAAATTCCTGACCCGCGTCCTCGCATTCACTTTGCATTTTGCATTAGCCCTTCTTGCTTCTACCTTTCCTTCCTCTCGCCACTCTCCTCTCGTTCCTACCTCATCCAATTCTGTCCATAGTCTCCTGGGTATTTATCAATTTCTCGAGAACGGCCAAACTTTCATTTTCGTCAGCATAGGGGTCGGGGGGCTGGGACGGGGGCGGGGACGGGGCTGGGCGACTGCTCTCGGATACATATTCATGACGTCCTTCGTCATTTACGAGATAAATTTCCTTAAACTCTCCTCTCGTGCTTGTTCTTCCGGTGATACCAAAGAGAGGAATATCACTGCTGTGTGTAGTGATTTTTAATTTTTCATACGCGCAATGGAAGTATAGTTAACATCAGCGTGTGTATTTCTACGTACGGAAACACGCACTTCCAAATATCTACGCACACGTCAAAATCTCATCTGAGGAGATTGGAAAATTGAACAGGTATTTTGTTTTGATTGACCACGACGTACAGTAAAAAGTTTTATTTTTTTTTTTTGGGGGGGGGGACGTTTCTAACATATTCCCCTAAATCTTGACTAGCTACCCCGTTCTTAAATTTTATTTTTCCATTTACATTTTCCGCAAAAGTACAAAATAAGAATAATGATGACCTACCGAAGAGGATCGTCAACACTAAAATTCCAAGGAAATGCCAAGGATTTACGTATATAAAAAAATCCTCTTTACCGTAACTTTCCGCGCTAAAAAGAAACAAACAAACAAACATTTTATTTGAAGCATCATATCAATCATGATTTTCACTGATGCAGACCAGTGAAGACTCAGAGTAAAGCACAAAATCTATTTGTAAGTGCAAACATATGTGATTTTTTTCTCCTGATTGTCAGGAATGTGACTCTCTCTCTCTCTCTCTCTCTTCTCTCTCTCTCTCTCTCTCTCTCTCTCTCTCTCTCTCTCCTTAATGCACTTTTTGGTTTTCTAATCTAGTAAACAAGAGCAAAAATATCTAAATAAAGCTGATAGTATACTCAAGTTTTTAAGAGATCCATTATACTCGAATATAAGGGCTCAATAGAGGATATTGCCTGCATCTAAGAGATTAGGAACTTGTTTGCATGTCTTCGTTGAAGCAATACAGGCAGGATTAAATGCAGGCTTTCACATTATCATTGAAACTTGAACTGGGATAACAGTTTTAAAGATGATAACTTTTCTTCATCCTCACCAGTTGAAAGGCTGGACTTAACGGGGTCCCCTGTTACCTGACTGTCCAAAAGCTATAGATTCCTTATTACAATATATTAATGCCTGTCAGCTTTGAAGTCCGGGAACTGGAGGAGATATAGTATATACATATATATATATATATATAATATATATATATATATATATATATAATATATATTATATATATATATATATAATATATAACAAAGATATATAAAGGAGTGACAACCGTTAATAACTAACGAGTACTCTATCTTATATTGAAAGTATGAAGGAAAAAAAGTCGTTAATAACTATCGATTACTCTGATAATTATTCATTTTTCTTTTTCTCCTCTCTCTTTCAGATAAGTTATATTAAGTGAATGTTCCGATTTTGCAAATACCTACAGGCATTTTCAATGTTAATGCCGCTGACGTTAGCGACATTACCAAAATACTCAATGCTGGTGAAAGATTGGAGACGAGTTCATGATCTTACACATGGCAAAAAGAGGTAAAATTTTCTTTGGGTAATTCACTAATATTTGAGGTTCCATTTTTCACCGAGAGAGATTTCCTACCCATGAAATCGGCGTAAGATTTATCGCATCTCTTGAAAGATGTCATGTCTAAGCCAATATCTCTGTGGGCTTTATTTTACCCGTCAACATAGGCGGCCGGAGGATCGATGATATTTGGGTAACTAAAAGCATAGGGTCTCGTCCCTCCCAAGAGTTTCAGTAACCTCCTTAATGCCGTTTTTTTTTTTTTTTTTCTTACGTCGTTTTTCTTAATAAAGAGATTCTGCTTTATTGGTTGTTATTGTTCTAGAGACATTCCGATACAGATATTATGACGAACAGGCTTCTAATTTTAAGTTATATTCCTCTATAAAGGGCTGAAATTTTAACTTGCATTCCTCTTCACAGGCCTGTGATTTTAACTTGCAATTCTCTTTACAGCAAACTAAAAAAAATTGCTTGCCTTGTCACTAGTAACAGAAAAAAAGAAAAAAAAAGATGATGGTATTTTTAGGGAATACCAAAAGAGAGAGTTAACCAGAAATGACTTAGAAAATTGCAATAATAATGACGGGTAAATGTTATGAAGTTATATCGACTAAACGTGATAAATTATAGGTAAAGAAACATATCAAAAGATAGGACCTGGATAAATTGTGACAACGTCGACGAATGGTTCTACATATCAAATGTTGCAGAACGTTTGGAATAATATTTCAAGTGATAACATTATATAGACAAAAAATAAATATCATCCTTCGTAAATGTGACGGATGTAATGCAATGTAATGTCAGCGACAGCAGAAAAACTCAATGAGATTCCTATAGTAGATTCATATCAACCATGCCTCTGATGTCTAGGCCAGTCCGTTACGACGTTCCTGATTGCCTGTTGATAAGCCAATCACAGGGCAGGAAACTCTCAGTCTCTTGCCTGTTGATAAGCCAATCTCAGGGCAGGACACTCCCATTCTCTCGAGAGAGTTCAGATAGGCAGGATGTATGTTCCACCTCTCCTGAGGGATACTTTTGAAGGATGTATCTCTCAGGAGAAGTGGAACTTACATCCTGCCCATGTGTACTCTCGAGAGAGACTGAGAGTTTCCAGCCCTCTGATAGGCTTATCAACAGCCAGTGAGGAGCGTCGTAAGGGACTGGCCTAGACAGCACATGCACGGTTGATGTGAACCTACTATGGTCATTACTATGGGTGAAAACCAAGTGAGTGTTGGGGTGGCACTTCACCGAAAGATTCCCCAAGATGAATGACAATTAATGGGAAGCCATGCATCAACAATTGTGAATTACGTACACAAAAAAGAACATTAGCCTTTAATCTGACATTTACTTTCGTACTTATGTCTCAAAAGATCAATCACAGTCCATATCTGGGATTTAATAAGCAATGTCCGCCCGTCCAATGAGGAAAATCTCTCATTTTTATCGGAGTCTATCCGCCTGACCTGCCATCGGTCTAGGTTCGCCTGCCTCAGGATTAGTCGGGATCTCTGATTGCTTGTTTCCAGTTCCATAACCAATAACGAACACGACCCCCCAGTCACTTCCGCTTCATTGCGTGGTATACCCAATTCATCTTGTCAAGAGTCTTCTCGTGATATCCATTGCCTAATAATGCGACGAAACTGATTGGAGCTGTCAGTATCGAGAGAGGATATCTCCGGAACTGTCGATAGCGCCAATCGCAGAGGCAGTCTGTCGTGATGCGAATATTGATGTTGACCACTGGCATTGACAGACACTCTCTCGCTCGCTCCCTCTCTCTCCCTCTCTCTCTCTCTCTCTCTGCCATGTGCGCCGCAGAACGAAACCTCACATCAGATGGTGTCGTCATCTCTTTGTTCCGATGACAACAGAGAGACGAGATAGCAATACACATCTCCCGGGGGAGGGTAGATTGACCACACCAAGAAACATATTTAATTGAGTAGAGGAATCAGCGACTTACTATTTCAAAATTAGTTTCTGATTGTATGGTGTTTTTACATCGCATGGAACCAGTGGTTATTCAGCAACGGGACCAACGGCTTTACGTGACTTCCGAACCACGTCGAGAGTGAACTTCCATCATCAGAAATACACATCTCTCACACCTCAATGGGATGCCCGAGATCCGAACTCGCGGCCACCGAGGTGGTGAGCCAACACCATACCGACCACGCCACTGAGGCGCTATTTCAAAATTAGTACGTCATCTTTAATTTTCATCTGGTAAGATTTGTTTCCATTCTCATTCTTTTTCAAGATATTTGTGATAACACTGAGCTACTAGATTTGCTTTAAACACATTTTCTGTAAAAACTGAAAACTGTAAAAACTGAAAACTAGAAAAAAGAAGGAAAAGAAAAGATTAGGCAACTTCAGTTCTTTGCCTAGACCAAATTCCAGTATTTTTACTGAAAAACAAACATTTATTTCGATACATATATTCAGCAACATCCTAACGCATGCGTATACTGCAACTCATAGAAAGTGTGATGGTAATTGCTTCATAGCAAAGGAAGATAAAGGAAAGGAGAACGCATTTTCGAGAAGTTCGGCAGTAAGGAGGCTTTCGCGCCCGTGTTGGAGGCGCCTGCTCTGGAATCGTCGGGCGTGTTATGGAGCGCAACACACGCCAATGTGTCGGGAGAAATGACGCGATTTCTGATGCAATACCTCGTCTAGATTCATCTAAGAATTTCTAGAAATCTCGCGAGTCTGTGACGTTCGCCGTAGGCTCCGCCCCCAGAGTGCCGTATAAATACGACGAACAAACTTTGGAGAGCAGTGATCGTAAGAGAGAGAGATCGTAAAAGAGAGACACCAGTTAGTCACAGAGAGATATCCTCAGTAAGAGCCATAGATCAGATTATCAGTGAGAAATCAGCAGCAGCAGAGATTATCCGTAAGAGATAAGAGAGAAAGGGACCGACGAAGGATCAGAAGAAAAGTTGTTCGAGAGTTGGTTGGATACTGGTCTAATCGTCTTCAGGAGTGGACGACCGAGTTGTCTCTATGTTGAGCAGACTCCGGAGAAGAAAAGGGGGGAGTTCCTGCCTTACAAGTAAACTATTTTCTGCAATACAGAGTCAAGAGGACGTCTGCAACTGCCGCTCTCCTTTTGTGAAGCCACTGCTTCGAGTCACTAAACTGGCCCGCAAGTATTTGAATTACCTCGCTGTTCCCCCAGTTCATGCAGTGTAAGATTCTATCTTTTTATGTAAATAGGAGATACCATTCTGCATTTACCTGTGTTAGTAAGCTTGTAAATAAACCTTTGTTGTGTTAGTGTTTCTTTCTATATTCGTATCCCCAGTTTCAACTGTTGGTGTTGAAATATTTTTTTTTATTATTTCATATCGAACCTGAAGCGGACCTCCCTCAGAGGCCGTAACATTGTGTCGACCCTTGCCAGGATATTTCGTCACTGTAACAAAAGGCATATTCGATTTTTTTTTTTTCTCCAAAGAAAATCAGGGGGGAGATCACTGATAAGATCATCCTTTTACTGCAGATTCAATGGTTAACGCCCCATGTTCAGTAAGTGCGTGCAAATACCAGTCACATAATCGAATTATTGAAGACAGAATTGTGGGTCGACTATAATAATTAGCGCCTAGGCATGAGCTTTGCGAATTTACAAAAATAAATAAGTAAAAAAGCAGGCTCATTCTTTTATTGCAGATTCAATGGTTAACGCCCAATGTTCAGTAAGTGCGTTTAAATACCATTAACATCATCGAATTATTGAAGACAAAATTGGGGGTCGACTATAAATATCGCCTAGGCGTGAGCTTTGCGAATTAAAAAAAAAAGTATAAAAAATAAAACTTTTTTTGAAACATAAATATACATTTGGGCAACACGTTTCCTACTGATACGCTGAAAAACAAACATTTATTTCGATACATATATTAGACTAATTTTCTGTCTTAAGTGCTAACAAATTAACTCGTTATCTGATCCAACCAGCATATCAAGTTTCCCTTCTTGATATGCTGGTTGGATCAGATAACGAGTTAATTTGTTAGCTACTAAAGACAGAAAATTAGTCCAAGGGGAGTAAAGAATACTTTCAGCGTATCAGTAGGAAACGCGTTGCCCAAATGTATATTTGTTTCAAAAAAAGTTTTATTTATCTTTTTTAATTCGCAAAGCTCACTGGAACCACTGGTTCCATGCGATGTAAAAACGCCATACAATCAGAGGAAGAACTTCTATTTTTTGTATATAAAAGTTACCTGATTCTCGGAGCCGTGTAACTCCGATCTCGTTACGTCTTCAGTTGTATTTTGTATTTATGTAACACATATAGAAGGATTCAATCTTGTTATAGCATTGTTGTAAAAAGAGTATGGCACAAGTTACTAATTAACAGCCGGGACTTCTAAGTAGTACTTTTCATACTATTTTCTTTAACACTGACGTATATTTCTATCTCTTTCAATAATGCTACTACACTGCCACTCTCTGACAAGACCCCACGAAATGAAGTATTTATTTGCCAGCTTCTTCCTTAGAAGTTATCTTAGTAATTGAAACATTTCTCCTCATAAATCAAAATGATTATGCCGTGGCGGATATGGGCTCTAAGGGCTTTGTGCTTCACGTTTTCAAGTTATTCTCTACGTTGCCTTTACTGATTGTAGAATAACAGCTGGTTGCACAGAAAAATTATCTTTTATGTGATTTTTTTGCCAGAAAAAAAAATATAATTTATTTTGGATTGTCGTGTGATGTAGGTATTTACGTAGCCTGCATGCCGTTTTTTTCTGTAGGGATGCCACATAAAAAACAAACCACCCATATCAAACATCTATATATATATATATATATATATATATATATTATATATATATATATTATATATATATATATATAAAGAGAGAGAGAGAGTGATATATATATATATATATATATAATATATATATATATATATATATATATATGTGTGTGTGTGTGTGTGTGTGTGTGTATATATAAAACATGTATGTATGTTGTGTATAATTTCATCAAAATGTACATTGGGGCTGCATGATTATTCATGCATACATATACACGAAACCCAGTTGTCATTTTCTTTCGATTTTGTTTACCAAAACCATTTATGGAGATGCTATACAATAACATCCCGACTATGCGCAATCTATATTGCTTTTGTTGACTTATATTTGAATATTTTCCGTACGGATTCGCATTGTATGCGGGTTGAGTAGTGTAATAAACACAGAATGTCATCACACCCGAAAAACTAGTTTATTAGCTCAAAAGAAGTAAGCCCACCACAGGGGGCCACTGACTTAAAACCCAAGCTTCCAAAGATAATGGTGTTCATTAGGGAAGACGTAAGAGGAGGTAAAGGGAAATACGGAAAGAAGAGATCTCGCTTATTAAAATCGAAATAATACATTAATAAATTAATGAAGAGATAAAAATGTATTGAAATACAAGGAGATTAGTATTATTAGCATCTCACAGTAACTTTCCATATTCATGCTTTTGTAAATGAGAGATGTGTAAACACCAAGATCAGATATCGATGCGTGTCAGCTTTATAATCATTTTCCACCACACACCACTTTTTGACGAACAGACTGTAAAACTAACTTGGGGAAAAAAAATTAAGACCCTCCATGCAAGACCGATACCACTAGACCAACAGCTTTTCCAAAAATTGATTAAACCTGACAATAAAGAAACGAATTCTTCTACGCAATATTATTTTGAGAAACAGGTCGATCGACTTATGCAAAGGTCAAACACTTCACTTACATCTCCCTGCAATATTTCTATTTGGACAGCAAACAAATCCGTCTCTTTAGATGATTCACGATGCGTATATTGCCATTTACAGAACGTAAAACAAATAAAGTTTATTATATTTAACCAAACAGTGTAAAAGTATTGTTTTTTAATATTATATTAAAGAGAATTCACAGACATTTCATTCGATGTATCCGGCTACTTATTAACTAATTTCGTCTTATAAAGCAGCCCCAATTACATGGAACTAGATTATTTAATAATCAAATCTTAAAACACAAATTTGTACATATTGTTTTACCAAAAATATGAAAATATACGTCTAACTAGCGGTTACTGGTTATGGCAACAAATACCCTACGAAAAGGATAGTCAGTGTTACATTGCACAAGACTAAAACTCTATTAATGACATAACTACTAAATTACTGCTGTAATTTAGTAGTTATGGATAACAATCAACGTCACTGTCTTCATTATCTGTCCCTTTGCTCCTTTCTTTCACACATTTTTTTATTATTTATTTTTTTAATTATTTATTTTCTTTATTGTATATATATATAAATTATATATATACAATAAAGAAATATATATATATATATATATTATATTATATATATATATATGTATTGTATATATATACATATATATATATATATATATATATATATATGTATATATATAGTATATCATACATTAATATATATAGATAATAATATATAATATATATATATATATATATATTTATATATTAATTCATATCTAATTTCGACCGCAGAAAACGAAGGGGTGGGTAAAGAAAAGATGACCACTCGTTTCTGAGGGCTCTCAATGTGTGACTACGTATATCATATGTCACTCACAGACATTTACCAGCGCATGTCATCTTCAGAGAAAAAAATGACGATCAATGGCGCAATCACAAGGTTACTAAAGGTACAGAGCCAGCGAAGCAGACTGCTTAAGAGAACTTCACTTAAGGGTCATATTAAGCAGCATATACCTTCAATAAGTCCGCGCATTCTTACCCATGAACGTTATCAAGAAAAGCTTACGGTCTACATTGTGCCCATAAAGTCCCAGTACCACTACAAGCAATAAATACTTGTAATGGCACTGGGACTTTATGGACACCCTGTCTGAAATCCAGGCAAATACACCGGAGCAATCAGCATATAATAGTTCGATTTTACTGCGCTTAAAAATAAATTATTATACTTTAACTGAGATTTTTTCTCTCTTTACGTGGTTTTGGAATCATGAAATGATTACAAAACTAAAAATGGTTAGGCATCTATATGCTAATAATAATAATAATAATAATAATAATAATAATAATAATAATAATAATAAGAAGAAGAAGAAGAAGAAGAAGAAGAAGAGTGATGGACTCCTAAGGAGGCAGGATGCAACCCGGAACCCCATACTACAAATACCACCCAGTCGAATTGGAGGACTGTGATAAACCAAAAAAAAAAAAATAATAATAATAATAATAATAATAATAATCTTAGAAGAAGAACCCCTTCCAAACATATTCTGTCCAAATTAATGGCAGTGTATAGCGAATTCCTTTTATATGACAACTTTTCTATATTTCTTATTAATCGCTTTTCTGGCTCTGTAATATTTATTTTATAAATGGCCAATATTCATACTAGATTTAATAAAAAGTGACGTGAATACGTTTTATTTTTATTTCTAAAAACCAAGGATTCTGGTGGCTGGTATACCAGGCATCAGAATACCTGGTATTTAGAAATAAAAATAAAAACATTCCGGCATCCTTTCTATTAAATACCAATATGAATATTGGCCATTTAAATAATAATATTGCTGAGCTAGAAAAGCGATTAATAAGAAAAATAAAAAAAGTTATCATATAAAATGGATTCGGTAAACAAAAACATTCTTTTTAACTTAATAATAATAATAATAATAATAATAATAATAATAATAATAATAATAATAATAATAATAATAATAATATAATAATAATAATAATAATAATAATAATAATAATAATAATAATAATAATCTTACTATAATGGGCGTTATGCCTGTCCGTCCTTCTGTCATTCAATCATGGCCAAACGGCTGGTCCGATGTGCAGGAAACTTGGCAGGGTTATAGTGGGGACCCCTAAGATGGTTTATAATGGGGATTCATCCTACCACCCCCCCATCCATCCCCTTAATTTGCTAGTAATATTAATAACAATAATAAGATTAGAGGCTGAAGTAGCTCCAGGCCTCATGCAGAAGTGTGTGCGCCTAGAAACAACTCTTCGTAGTAGCCATGATTCCCATGACAAAAGTACTACAGAAGATGGATGCCGGGTACCAACTCAAGAAAAGAGGCAACAGAATCAACCATCTGATGTTCATGGACGACATCAAGCTGTATGGTAAGAGCATCAAGGAAATAGATTCCCTAATCCAGACTGTAAGGATTGTATCTGGGGACATCAGGATGGAGTTTGGAATAGAAAAATCCGCCTTAGTCAACATACAAAAAGGCAAAGTAACGAGAACTGAAGGGATAAAGCTACCAGATGGGAGCAACATCAAACACATAGATGAGACAGGATACAAATACCTGGGAATAATGGAAGGAGGGGATATAAAACACCAAGAGATGAAGGACACGATCAGGAAAGAGTATATGCCGAGACTCAAGGCGATACTCAAGTCAAAACTCAACGCCGGAAATATGATAAAAGCCATAAACACATGGGCAGTGCCAGTAATCGGATACAGCGCAGGAATAGTGGAATGGACGAAGGCAGAACTCCGCAGCATAGATCAGAAAACCCAGAAAAACATATGACAATACACAAAGCACTACACCCAAGAGCAAATACGGACAGACTATACATAACACGAAAGGAAGGAGGGAGAGGACTACTAAGTATAGAGGACTGCGGCAACATCGAGAACAGAGCACTGGGGCAATATCTGAAAACCAGTGAAGACGAGTGGCTAAAGAGTGCATGGGAAGAAGGACTAATAAAAGTAGACGAAGACCCAGAAATATACAGAGACAGGAGAATGACAGACAGAACAGAGGACTGGCACAACAAACCAATGCACGGACAATACATGAGACAGACTAAAGAACTAGCCAGCGATGACACATGGCAATGGCTACAGAGGGGAGAGCTAAAGAAGGAAACTGAAGGAATGATAACAGCGGCACAAGATCAGGCCCTAAGAACCAGATATGTTCAAAGAACGATAGACGGAAATAACATCTCTCCCATATGTAGGAAGTGCGATACGAAAAATGAAACCATAAACCACATAGCAAGCGAATGCCCGGCACTTGCACAGAACCAGTACAAAAAGAGGCATGATTCAGTGGCAAAAGCCCTCCACTGGAGCCTGTGCAAGAAACATCAGCTACCTTGCAGTAATAAGTGGTACCAGCACCAACCTGAGGGAGTGATAGAAAACGATCAGGCAAAGATCCTCTGGGACTATGGTATCAGGACGGATAGGGTGATACGTGCAAATAGACCAGACGTGACGTTGATTGACAAAGTCAAGAAGAAAATATCACTCATTGATGTCGCAATACCATGGGACACCAGAGTTGAAGAGAAAGAGAGGGAAAAAATGGATAAGTATCAAGATCTGAAAATAGAAATAAGAAGGATATGGGATATGCCAGTGGAAATCGTACCCATAATCATAGGAGCACTAGGCACGATCCCAAGATCCCTGAAAAGGAATCTAGAAAAACTAGAGGCTGAAGTAGCTCCAGGACTCATGCAAAAGAGTGTGATCCTAGAATCGGCACACATAGTAAGAAAAGTGATGGACTCCTAAGGAGGCAGGATGCAACCCGGAACCCCACACTATAAATACCACCCAGTCGAATTGGAGGACTGTGATAGAGCAAAAAAAAGATAATAATAATAATAATAATAATAATAATAATAATAATAATAATAATAATAATAATAATAATAATAATAATAATAATAAAAACTATTGCAAAATAAAACGTCACATACTTCAACACCGAATTCGCGGCAAAAAATAAACCTAGTACAACATTCCCATGAACCCAGTACTCTACTAGGAAAAGAAAAAAACTCAGTATTTGATGAAAGACGTAACTAATGGCTGTGAATATACAGAATATATAAAACATTTCACGTACCTTGATTATAAATCGCTTGGCAAAAAAAAAAAAATCATAGCAATAGCAACCACATGAGCAGTTAGGATGTCTAGAGATAATTGTATACACCTGCCATCTGAATGTAGGTCTGCTAGTTAGTTCCTCGTTGGACGAGTGGATTTCGCGCTCGGCTACCAATCCGGAGGTCCGAAGTTCGATTCTCAGCTCGGCCAACTTGGAATCAGAGGAATTTATTTCCGGTGATAGAAATTCATTTCTCGATATAATGTGGTTCGGATCCCACAATAACCTGTAGGTCCCGTTGCTAGATGACCAGTTAGTTCCTAGCCACGTAAAAATGTCTAATCCTTCGGGCCAGCCCTTGGAGAGCTGTTCATCAGCTCAGTGGTCTAGTAAAACTAAGATATACTTTTTTTTTTTAGGTCTGCTAGTTAGATTGGGCTGCTATTAAATAACCTATATATACTAAGTATGGATATCAAAATAACCTTTCCAAAACCCATGGCTACTTGTCTTTCCATTTCAATGGCGATAAAAAATTTCTGATTCAAAATCTAAGAGAAATAACTGTACTTACAGGCATGTATTATCACATACGGAAAAGATTAAGAAAAAATTCTTCCTTACCAAGACTATTATTGTCTCCTTGACTGACGATGGTAATGATCACGCTCCAGTAGAAAATAGATAAAAAGCATAAAATAAAAATGTACAAATCTCATGTTGTACCTGAATTTTAAAAAAATGAAAGGAATAAATACCACATATGAAAGACAAGCAAAACAGACAAGAAAGGTTGAATTAAGAGGAAACGATGACAGCCATCCTTCAATCGGCATAAATCAGCCTTCTTTATTGAAGTCGTTGTTCATTTCCATCGTTCGGAACAGACATCATTCCACCCCCCCCCCCCCAACCCACCCCCTTTTATGCCTTATCTCCGGCAGACACACCCAAACAAAACCCTCAGGTCTTCGTCCCTTATCTCTCTTAGACACCCATTCTACTTCTGTCCCGAAACCCATTGATATGTATGAGGAACCGACCGCGGGAGGCAACAGTGTCAATGGAGAGAAAATAAAACGGAGAACAACAATATCTAGTTACCACTGGAAGAGGAATGTCCAGGAAAACGACATCTGGTGAGAGTAATAAATCTATCACAAAAGCATCCTACACATTTACTATCATGGCTGCTTGTAGATGAGGTAGAATTTCTATAAATGTTGTTTTTTTTTTAATTTACATGACTTTATACTGGGTTTTAACAACCCAGTATAACGTTATGAGTACACGATGATTCACATCAAAAAAGTTTGATAAAATTACAGATTATTCTTTAAATAAAAGATTATGCGTAGCTGTTTTATATATAATCCTTGACCCGTGTTGTAGTGTTTGAACAAAATTAAGTACTTTTTACATCAGTTGAAAATTATTTAAAACTTAAGTAACAAGAAGAATTGCTCGGTCATCTTATGAAAGTCGCACAGATTTCATAGGGGTGAACAGCCTCCAGGCAAACTGAGGAGTAAATATTAATTAGTAAATAAAATGCCAATATACACAGAATGTTGACTACTAAGCAAATAATTTCAGAAAACTCGTCTTTTTCTTATAAAGCATCTTCCAAACCATTGCAATCAGACCGTCATATTTACATACAGACACAAACGACTATATATTTAAATATATATATATACATATATATATATATAATATATATATATATATATATATATATATATATATAATAGAGAGAACATTTTCTAACAAAGCTTTAAAAAAAATGTAAGGAGAAATATCATCTTTGGCTATCCCTGAAATGGGCAAAATGACGAAGCAATAGGGAAGCAATACTACAAACAGTCGATAAGAAAATAACCTGAGACGGAAATGGATGTAAAGGAGACATAGCGACAGTCTGCAATTGGCACAAACCAAGTCTGGCTTTATTGGAGACGAGGTTCTTTTCCATCGCTTCGGGATCACGCCTAGTTGACTCCCTGCCTCCTCCTGTTTATTTTCTCATTTTTCTCTTATTTTCTCTCTTCAAGGCTCAGCTTTTCCCACCTTCGCTTTCAGGCACATTCCCCCGCCCTTATAAAAGTGAGTTACGAAGATAGACAGTGATAAAAAGGAATAATTATCACGGTGAAGGGAAACGCACAAGAAGTGTGGGTCGAGGTCACCAAAGGAAGTAGATGTTTTAAATCAGTGCCTACTGTAAAGACTGAAAGTAAAAAGTTTAACTTTATTTTATTCAACAGAAACTTCGCAAAAAAACCATTCATTAATATTTTTATACTTACTGAGCTTTCACAAATGAACTTGCAAGGCTCTGAAGTCTCAATTAACAAATAATAAATTAGTAATAGATACTACATTAATTTTTGTGAAATGTAAACAACGAAGCAATAATATAACTGGTACTGGCTCCGTAATTGCAGATATAAACATTAAATAAAAAATTAAATAAATTTACTGTTTTCAAAGCCGCTTTTGTACATCACCCCAATAAAGAAAGAGAAAATAAAACACAATAACAGTCAAAATGTCCAACATTTAAATACCAAGCTTCCACGTTTTTGCGGTACCCATTAGTAACAGAAAAAAAGGCACAGACAAAGTGGATTAAAGGACTGTTTAAACTGAAGTAAGAAATCATTGATTTGGATAAAATAAATACAATAGCGATAGTCTTGAACGCTCGAAAAACGAAACAAACTGTTCAAGACCTTCTCCGCTGAGAGTACTTTAAGACAAGGGACAGATGGGAATCTGATTTCTTGACCACGGCAAAGGAAGCGAAATTTATTATAGATTAACTTTCTACATAGAAGTTTTAACCTTATTTACGAAAGGAACAAACAAATATCTAACAAACTTTTGTCGTACTAATGACAACGTAAAATTCACTTATTGTTCAACGTAAACAACCGGTTGGAAAAAATGTCAGGGATAATAACATGAGGCTACTGGGAAAATCTTAAAGAAAATGCATTAAGACTTTTTGAAAGCAATTCTGCATTCGACCGAAAAATGGCAAAAATGAATGAGTGATGGAGAAGGAACGACTACCACCTGCAGTTGACTCAAATCAAGATCTCTTCATCGCCTCCTAGAGGCTGATTCCCATCGCTTAGGAACCCACCTCTCTGACTTGCCTCATACTTTTTTTCCTTATCTCTGTCAGACACGCCCAGAGCGAATGCTCAACTTTTTCTCCCTTATCTCTGTCAGACACTCATTCTCCGCCCATTTCGAGACCTATTGGTATGCATGAGAAATCTGGGAAGGTAACAGTAAAATGGGTCAGTAAAAAATGGATAAGACAGAAAAGAAGGCCATGACAATAGATAGGAAAGTGGAGAACGAAATTCCAAGATAACGACTCCTATTTTGTGTTACTATAACTGTCCAATCTGTATCATCTACAGATATCTTTGTTTTTCGCATTAGAACATTCACTTCGAATTTGGGTCTCATCTAACTCAATTTAAATTTATAGTAAATATTACAGAATGTTTACCGGGATCCGTATTACATACTTGATTGAAAATAGAATAAATTGTTAGTAAACGGACAGAATAGCCTCTATGCAGTCATGGGAAATAATATTTATGCATGTTTCGTTATTCTATGCATGGTCACTCTTTAATGACCTCTGAACACTAAATATCTGTCTATGCATGCAGGGCTTTTAAAAATGAACTAAACATCTGTTTATATATGAAGGGCTTTTAAAAATTACCACTAAAATATCTATCTATATACGCAGGTCTTTTAAAAATGACCACTAAATATTTGTCTATCTGTCTATATATACAGGGCTTTTAAAAATGACCACTAAATATCTGTCTATATATGCAGGGCTTTTAAAAATGAACACTAAATATCTTACGACATATGCAGGGCTTTTAAAATGACCACTAAATATCTGTCTATATATGCAGGGCTTTTAAACATGACCACTAAATATCTGTCTATATATGCAGGGCTTTTGAAAATGACCACTAAATATCTGTCTATATATGCAGGGATTTAAAAATGACCACTAAATATCTTTCTATATATGCAGGCTTTTAAAAAAATGAACTAAATATCTGTCTATTTCTATGGCGTCTTTTTTAAAAATGAACACTAAATATCTGTCGATATATGAAGGGCTTTCAAAAATGACCACTAAGTTTATGTCTATATACGCAGGGCTTTGAAAAATAACCACTAAATATCTGTTTATATATGCAGGGCTTTTAAAAATGGCCGCTAAATATCTGTCTATATATGCAGGGCTTTTAAAAATGACCACTAAATATCTATCTACATGCAGGGCTTTCAAAACGTTCCGTAAATTTTTCGAAATTCTTGAATGTTCATCTTTCATCATCATTTTGTTCAAGAATCCATTTTTGTACCAGCAATAAAATTATATAAGTTATATCTTACCAATAACATCACTTGTCTTCCCCCTTTATCAAACGCTTTACGTCTCTGGGGAAAGAAGAAGACTTCTTGAAGTCCAAGCATTTAAACAGAACATAGAGCAGAATCAGATGAAGCCGGGGGGGGGGGATGTTCAGCCTCGTTTTGGACGTCACAGATTTAGGACACTTTGACTGAGAGAAAGAGCTCAGTGCAGAGACGAGCCGTTGTACAAGAATTCCAAGGAAGATAAAGACCATAGTTATCATTCATATTCCGATTCTAAAGCACGTAATCAATAGACTAAAACCCAACACACGCAAGATAAGAACTGGAAGAATGGAATGAAGAAAAGAAGAATAATGAAATGTAGCATAAGAGAGATCGAGAGTGGGGTAAATAATGGCGATTGACAAAACCCTTCACTCGGGTAAAAATGTAACAGTAAATCACAAAGATTAGGTTCAGGAATACTTTAGGAATGTACACAGTAAAATTCCAATATAAAAAACATTAGGATTAGTAATACTTCAAGAATGTATATGTTAAAATTCCAATATAAAAAAAACATTAGGATTAGGAATACTTCAGGAATGTACATGGTAAAATTCCAATATAAAAAACATTAGGATTAGGAATACTTCAGGAATGTACATGGTAAAATTCCAATAAAAAAATACTAGGATAAGGAATACTTCAGGAATGTACATGGTAAAATTCCAATAAAAACAACTTTCAAAAGCAATACCATATAAAGCTACTTAGACACAAACGGGTGGTAGGAGAAGAACGAAGATGGCCAGTCACTGATTCAATCAAGCCCACTTTACTGGTAGCAGGGTTCACTCCCTTTGTGCAGGACAGACCTCTCTCTCTCTCTCTCTCTCTCTCTCTCTCTCTCTCTCTCTCTCTCTCTCTCTCTCTCTCTCTCTCTCTCTCATACGCATCGTTCTTCCTTTCCTCAGTTGCATATATCTCCGCCCGACACCCTGAGCGAATGTTCAATCCTTTTTACCACATTACAGACGGCCAATCTCCTTCCAGTCGAGACCTATGTATTGGTATGCATGAGGCACCAAGAAAGGAACCATCAAAATTGGAAGGGGTGCAAAAGAAACGCGGTGGACTTCGGAAATTGACATCGGTTTTTGAGATCGTGAACTGTAACTCAAGAGCAAACTTACTTCATTTGAGTTCGTGAACTGTAACTCTAAAGAGCAAACTTATTTCATTTGAGTTCGTGGCCTTTAAGTCTAAAGTGAAAACTTACTTTTATTGAGTTCGTGAACTATAACTCTAAAGAACAAACTTACTTCATTAACTGTGAATGACATTTACCTGGAAACCATCTGGCATGAGTGTTAATCAACTTTACACTGGAATTTGAAAATTAAAATTAAATAATAAGTTAATTCTCCATAAAATCAAGTCCATCTCAGTTTGTCTATACGACTTATGTCAACAACAATTCTAACGCATAGGTTTGTGTCAGAAGTTATTCAAAAGTTTATTCGACAAGGTAAGTAGTTGTATTCATGAAAGGGTCAATTTATCACAATACCTTGAGTAAACCACATTAACATTTTTGGGAGATTAGAGTATGAAAGGACTAAAATTATATTAATTCCTCACTTGACAATAGATGCCAACTAACATTTCAAATTAATGAACGATGCTCTTTACAGAAAGCATATTTACTGTAAACTCATCCAGCGGGTAAAAGTTGAGAATTTTGAATGCCGTAAACGTAGTCAAAGACTTAACCTTTTCATATTTCCATTGTTCCATTGTCTAATAATTTTGAATGTTTCACATCTAAACCTCGGAATACGAAATGGAAAATTCAATAAAGAAATTACATTTGGAATTCCTGGGTTCCAGTGGAAAACTCACGCAAAAAATGTCTGGGATTTTAGATCCTCTGGCATAAATTTGATGAGCACTTCTCCATTATTCAATACACTCTTTATCATAAGTTTACTTTCACAGTCTCGTGTCAGTTTCAGCTTATATTAAAATATGGTCTGGGTTTCCTTAATTTATAATTACCTGAAGGATATTGGAATGGTAATTCGCAAAGCATAAATATGAAACCATCAGCCAACAGGCAGCTAATTTGCCAGAGCCAGTATACATCATAGATAAATGTTTTCCTAAATATAATGATAAAAAGGGGCTGAAATGTAGTATGTCTATTAACCCGCCTGGGTTATGAGAAGTTACAAGAACTAGGCCGCTGATAACGGCCGTTGCTCTACTTAACAGACTTATAATAAGATATGCAAATACTTTCCCGCTAAAAGTTTAGGAGCTGGGATGATGAGCCATGGTTTGATATAGGCCTAAAAATAATGGAGATTACCTACACGTTAAGATGCCTGAAATTCCTCGGATACGTGTGAAGTTTTGATATAGTCCTTTTTAAAGTTAAGTCCTTAACAATTCAAAACAGCGCCAGTCAGTTTCATCAAACTTAGAAATTACCAGAATACCACATGTTTTGAGAGTTTTCTAGTTGCGTTTGTGTGTGTGTGTGTGTGTGTGTGGGTGGGTGTGTTTGTGTGTGATGACGGACGTAAGAGCAAGGAACAAACCTTGCCATTTTTTTTTCCAACTAGGAAGAAACAACACAGCTCTATTCCCCGCATGTTTGGCGGGCTACACCACCACGCTTAGCATGAAATCACAGTTACTCTACCCATGGTTTATTTCCAATATAAATATTATTGTACGCCAGGAATGTGAAGAACATATCAGACCTGGGGAATTGCCAGGAATGCAAAGGACATAACAAGAAAGTGAAAGACATAGCAGACCTAGGGAATTTCCAGGAATGTGAAAAACATAACAGAGCTGGGGAATTTCCAGGAATGTGAAGGACATAACCGAGCTGGGAAATTCCCAGGAATGTGAAGGACATAACAGAGCTGGGGAATTTCCAGGAATGTGAAGGACATAACAGAGCTGAAGAATTCCCAGGAATGTGAAGGACATAACAGATCTGGGGAATTCCCAGGAATGTGAAGGACATAACAGATCTGGGGAATTTCCAGGAATGTGAAGGACATAACAGAGCTGAGGAATTCCCAGGAATGTGAAGGACATAACAGATCTGGGGAATTCCCAGGAATGTGAAGGACATAACAGAGCTGGGGAATTTCCAGGAATTTGAAGGACATAACAGAGCTGGGGAATTTCCAGGAATTTGAAGAACATAACAGAGCTGGGGAATTTCCAGGAATGTGAAGGGCATAACAGAGCTGGGGAATTTCCAGGAATATGAAAGACATAACAGAGCTGAGGAATTTCCAGGAATATGAAGGACATAACAGAGCTGGGGAATTTCCTGGAATATGAGAGGACATTAGCTAGCTGTGAGGAATTTCCCTGATGTGAAGGCCATCCAGAGCTGGGGAATTGTTCCCCCCGGAATGTGAAGGACATACAGAGCTGGGGAATTTCCCAGGAAATTTGAAGAACATAACAAGCGGGGAATTTCCAGGAATTGAAAGACTAACCGAGCTGAGGAATTCCAGGAATATAGAAGAACAAAACAGAGCTGGTGGAGGCAATTTCACAGGAATATGAAGGAACCAAATAAAGAGCTGGGGAAATTCCAGAATGTGAAAGACATAACAGGAGCTGGGGAATTTCCAGACATGTGAAGGAAACAGAACCAAGCTGGGGGATTTCCAGGAATGTGAGAAGGACATAAAACAGAGACTCCGATCAAAGGGAATTTCCAGCAATGTGAATGGACAGACATGAAGATCTGGGGAATAATTTCCAGAAATGTGAAAGGACATACAGAGCTCTCTGGGGAATTTCCGGATGGGAAGGACTAAACAGAGGCTCTGGGGGAATTTCCAGGAATGTGAAGGGAACAGCATAACAGAGCTGAGGAATATTCCAGGAATGTGAAGGACATAACAGAGCTTGAGTAAATTTCCAGGAATATGAATGAACATTAACAGAGCTGAAGGAATTTCCAGGAATTTGAAGGACATACCAGAGCCTGAGGGGAATTTTCCAGAATATTGAGGAACATAACAGGAAGCTGGAATTCCCAGGAATCTTTGAAGGACCAATACCAGTAGCTGGGGGAATTCCCAGGAATGTGAGGACATTAACAGAGCTGGGAATTTTCCAGGAATGTGAAGGACATGAACAGAGCTGGGAATTTTCCAGGAACTTTGCGAAGAACATAACAGGAGCTGGGGAATTTCCAGGAATGTGAAAGGGACAGTAACAGAGCTTGGGGAATTTCCAGCGGAAATATGGAAAGAACATAAACAGAGCTGAGTGGGAATTTTCCAGGAATATAAGAAGGCAAAATACAGAGCTGAGGAATTTCCAGGAATATTGAAAGGACATAACAGAGCTGAGGGAATTTCCCAAGGAATATGAAGAACTAAACAGAGCGAGGAATTTCCAGGGAATATGAAAGGTACATAAACAGAGGCTTGGGGTAATTTCCAGGATGTGAAGGACCTAACAGAGCTAGGGAATTTCAGGAATGTGGAAGGACATGAACAGAGCTTGGGGGAATTTCCAGGAAATTGTGAGGACATAACAGAGCTGAGGGAATTTCCAGGCTAATGAAGGGAAAACATCAACAGAGCTTGGGGATTTCAATTTCCAGGACAATGTGGAAGAAATACAGAAAGGCTGAGGAATTTCCAGGAATGTGGGCAAAGAACATAACAGGAGCTGAGGTAATTTTCCAGGAATGTTGACGGACATAACAGAGCTGAGAATAATTTCCAGAATATGAGGACATACAAAGAGCTGGGATTTCCAGGAATATGAAGAACTTTAACCAGGAAGTGGGGAATTTCCAAGGACAAATGTGAAAAACAACGGCTGAGGAATTTCCAGAAATGTGAAGAACATAACAACAGCAGGGGAATTTCCAGGAATTATGAAGGAAGCCTAACAGGTAGAATTGGGCCAATTTCAAATGTGGAAGAACATAACGAGATCTGGGAATTTCCAGAAATATGAAGGAACATTAACAGAGCATTGAGGGAATTTCAGGAATTATGAAGGACATAACAGAGCTGGAGGGAAAGTTTCCGCCAGGAAATGTGAAAGGACACTAACCAGAGCCTGAGGAATTTCCAGGAATATGAGGAGGAGAACAGAGGCTGAGGGAATTTCCAGGAATATGGAAGGACATAAACAGCAGCTAGGGAATTTCCAGGAATGGTAAGGACATAACAGAGCTGAGGGAATTTTCCAGGAATATGAAGGATCATAACAGAGGTGACTGGGGAATTTCCAGGAATAATTTGAAGGACATAACAGAGCTGGGGAATTTCCCAGGAATTGTAAGGAGCATAACAAGCTGGGGAATTTCCAGGAATGTGGAAGGACATAAACAAGCTGAGGAATTTCCAGGAATATGAAGGACATAACAAGAGCTGGGGAATTTCCAGGAATGTTGAAGGACATAACAGAGCTGGGAATTCTTACCCAGGAATATGAAGGACATTAACAGAGCTGGAGGAATTTCCCAGGAATGTTGAAGGAACCATAACAGAAGCGCGGGGAATAATTTTACCCAGGAATATGAAGGACATAACAGAGCTTGGGGAATTTACCAGGAATATGAAGGTTAACCAGAGCTGGGAATTTCCAGAAGAATTGGGAGAACTGAATTTTACCATGAAGCTGGGAATTTACAGGAATAGGAAGGACATAACAGAGCTGGGGAATTTGCCAGGCAATGATGAAGGACATAACAAGAGCTGAGGAATTTTCCCATGAATATGAAATGACATAACAGAGTCTGAGAATTTCCAAGGAATCATTTGAAGGACTATGAACAGAGCCTGGGGAATTTCCTAGAAAATGGGTAAGGAACATAACAGAGCTTTGGGGAATTTAACCAAGAAATATGTAAAGGACATAACAGAGCTGGGGAATTTCCAGGAATATGACAAAGGACACAGACTGCTAGGGGAATTTCCAGGAATATGGAAAGGAACGTAACAGAGCTGAGGAGTTTCCAGGAATGTGAAGGAACATACCAGAATCTGGGAATTCCCAGGATGTGAAGGACAAACAGAGCTAGGGAATTTCCCAGATCCCTGGAAAGGACAGACAGAATTTCAGGGGAATTCAAGAAAATGGAAGGACATAACAGAGATGGGGAATTTCCAGGAATGGGAAGGACAATAACCAGAGTTGGAATGTTCCAGGAATGTGAAGAAACATAACAGAGCTGAGGAATTTCCAGGGAAGTGAAGGACAATTAACAGAGCTGAAGTAAATTTCCAGGAATTGAAGGAATAACAGAGCTGGAGGAATTTCCCAGGAATGTGAAGGACATAACCAGAGCTGAGGGGAATTCCCGGAATATGAAGGGAAAAACAATAACAGAGATGAGGAATTTCCCAGAAATGTGAAGGACATAACCAGAGCTGGGGGAATTTCCCAGGAATGTGAAGGAACATAAACTAGAGCTGGGGAATTTGCCAGGAATGTGAAGGACATAACAGAGCTGGGGAATTTCCAGGAATGTGAAGGACAATAACAGAGTGGGAATTTCAGAAATGTGAAGACATAACCAGGGAAGTTTGGGGGAACCAGAATTTGAACGAACATAACAGAAGCTGGGGAATTTCCAGGAATGTGAAGGGCAATTAACCAGAAGTGGGGAATTTTTCAGGATATGAAAGGACCATAAACAGAGCTGAGGAATTTCCCCAGGAATATGAAGAAACAAACAGAGCGGGGAGGGGGAATTTCCAGGAATTGGGAAGGACAATTTAACAAGGATGGGAAATTCCAGGATTGGAAAGACAATAAACGAGTGGGAATTTCCAGGAATGTGAAGGACAATTAACAGAGCTGGGAATTCCAGGAATTTTGAAGGACATAAACCAGAGTAGGGAAAATTTCAGGTATGTGAAGGACCATGGACAATCTGGGGGAATTTCCAGGAAATGTGAAGGACAATAACAGAGCTTGGGAATTTTCCAGGAAGGAAAGGACATAACAGAGCTGAGGGAAAATTTCCAAGGAATGTGAAAGAACATAACAGAGCTTGAGGAATTTCCAGGAAGTATGAAGGAGATAACAGAGCTGGGATTTCCCGTAATAGGAAGGACATAACATATGCGTGGGAATTTCCAGGAATGTGAAGGACATAACAAGGCTGGGGAATTTCCAGAATGTGAAGGAACATAACCAGAGCTGAGGAATTTCCAGGAATATGAAGGACATAACAATCTGGGGAATTTCCAGAATATGAAGAACATAACAGAGCTTGCGTGGTGGAATTCCCAGGAATATGAAGGGGATAATTTAACCGAGAAAGCTTTTTGAAGGATTTTCCAGGAATATGAAGGATATAACAGAGCTGGGGAATTTCCAGGAATGTGAAGGGGACAATTTAACAGGAGTTGGGGATTTTACAGGAATAAAAATTGAAAGGCATAACAGAGCTGAAGATCCCATGACTGTGAAGGGGACAATTTAAAAACCAGGAAAGCTGGGGAATTCCCAGAATATAAAGGACATAACAGAGCTGGTGAATTCTTCCAGGAATTATGAAGGTATACGAGCTTGGGGAATTTCCAGAAGTGGGAAAACAATTTAACCAGATCTGGGGGAATTTTACAGGAAGATGAAAGGACAATAACAAGAGCTGGGGGAATTGCCGGGGTAATGAAGGACATAACAGGCGGGGAATTTCCAGGAATGTGAAAGGGGAACTTTAACAGAGCCTGATGGAATTTCCAGGAATATGAAGGACATAACAAGCTGGGGAATTTCCATAAAATGTGAAGGACATAACAGAGTTGGGGAAATTTCCAAGATGTGAAAGGACAATAACAGAGCTGGGGAATTTCCAAGGTAATGTGAAAGACATAAACAGAGCTGGAGGAATTTCCAGAATATGAAGGACAATTTAACCAGGAGCTGGGAATTTCCATGCAATGTGGAAAACATAACAAGCTGGGGGAATTTTCCGGAAATGTGAAGAAAATTAACAAGGCTGGGGAATTTCCAGGAATAAATTGAAAGGCATACCAGAAGCTGGGAAATTTCCAGAATGTGAAAGAACATAAAGAGCTGGGGGAAGATTTCCAGGGAATATGAAGAACCATAAACCAGAGCTGGGGAATTTCCAGGAATGTGAAGGAAAGCATAACAAGCTGGGGAATTTAACAGGAGTATTAAGGATATAACAGAGCTGAGGGAATTTCCAAGATATGAAGGATAATTTACAGAAGCCCTGGGGAAATTTCCAGGAATATGAAGGACTAACAGAAGTGGGGAATTTCCCAGGATATGAAGAAAACCTTTTAACAGAGCCCTGTGGAATTTCCAGGAATGTGAAAGAACATAACGGAGCTGATATAATTTTACACCCATCATATTAAAGGGTTGATAGTTTTACACCCATCAAATAAAGGAGATATATCTTTCTTAAATTCTTTATTAGCTGCCTTTACCTAAAAATACAGATGGTTATTCACGTGAACCAAGGTCAGCAATTCCCTTGTGCAAATTAAGCAGTGAACATTTTCGAACTATCGAGTTCAAAACCTGTCAAATTCGAATAATAAAACTTTTAATTTATATAAAAGATAGCCATTGTTTGACAAACACAGACAAGATCTGTTCGCAGTCAAAGCACAAAACTAGCAGACCATCAATGCCTAGGGAATGTTCCTTTAGTTTTAAGTCATCAAATCTATCTCTTTTGCTTTTATTGGTTTTACGTCGTACCGAGTTCTCTTTCTCAGTTTTTACCTGATATACGTCATTTACGCACTCCGCATATTTCCTTTACTGGTTAATGTTACTTTAAGAGCTTTCGTGAGCAAGGAGTTGTATAATGAAAGGACACTTTTTACAATAATGAAAGGACACTTTTTACAAGATGATCTGTTGGTACCTCGATAAATAGCGTTTGACGGACTGTCTCAGTTTGTTACCGTAGGCTTTTTCTCTGCCATATTCTGTCAGGAGGCTGAGTTAAGAAAGGGCAATCTGAAATTTATAAGTTTTCTGGAAATGCTAGCTACCCTTATTTAGAGGGAAAGATTGGGCACCCTTATTTGAAGGGAGAAATTGGTCACCTTTACTTAAATGCCGAAATAAGCCACCCTTATTTAAAAGGAGAAATTAGCCACCCTTATTTAAAGGCAGAAATTAGCCACCCTTACTAAAAGGGAGAAATTAGCCACCATATTTAAAGGGAGAAATTAGCCACCCTTATTTATAAGGAGAAATTAGCTACCCTTATTTATAAGGAGAAATTAGTCACCTTTATTTAAAGGCCGAAATTAGCCACCCTTATTTAAAAGAAGAAATTATCCACTCTTATTTAAATGCAGAAATTAGCCACCCTTACTAAAAGGGAGAAATTAGCCACCCTTATTTAAAGGCAGAAATTAGCCACCCTTATTTAAAGGGAAAAATTAGCCACCCTTATTTAAAGGCAGAAATTAGCCACCCATACTTAACCTGTTAAGCGTCACCCACGTAATAATACGTTTACCGCGATCTACTCGGTAGCGCCTTCAACGGGATATTACGTTCAAGAATTTAACTGCGCTTGTCAAGCTGTCAGTCCCGTAATAATACGTTTACTCGTATAGAAATTGTATGAACATCATTTGGTAACACTCTCAGCACATGGGAAACTTATTTCCATCCTGGCAACTCTTTCCCGTGGTCGCTTATGCTAGAAAACTGCCTTGCCCTGCTGGTTTTCTTTTAGTACGCTTCGGGCGTTTATCAAATAGATTTTCGTGTCTTTCACAATGAATGTCCCAAAGAGGAGGTGTATTTCTTCAGGTGAGATCAATCAAATACTAGATGAGGAGTCTGATATCGATGACCTATTTGATGATGAGAGCTTTAGTTCTGAATCCTCCAGTGATGAGGATACAAACTTTTCTTCCAATAGCGGGAGTGAAGATGATTTTTCTTTGCCGAGAAAGAGAGAGATCCCTTTACTTTTGTTGCTGATCTCGGCGTGGAATTTACAGTTGAGGATAAAGAGAACCCATTAGAATATTTTTGAGAAATATTTTGATTATGAAATAATTGATTACCTCGTGAAAGAAACAAACAGATTTGCAAATCAGTTTCTATATGAGAATGTAGAACATTTGTCTCCACCATCACGAGTACATAGATAGATGGTTTGACACTGTGAGGTAGGATTGTGTGTAGCCCCTTGCTTTAGAGATTGGCATACGAAAGAATAATAGTGCATGTATGTATAATATTTTTCATTCAGGATTATGAAGTCTTTTGAGATAAAATAATTGTAGTATTAATTTTTTTTTTACTCCAACATTTAATAATTTCCTACACTTAACAACAGTATGAATAATAAGCATAAAAATCAATATTAACTTTGAAAAACTATCATCAGTGTTATGATCGCTAATTACAAAAAAAGCGTGACGGTACGTTAGCAGCGAGCTCACCGGGGGGGACGCTTAATTAAAGGCAGAAATCAGCCACCCTTATTTAAAGGGAACAATTGTCAAACTTGGGAAATAACGCTCATTACAGCGATGTTCCTGAGCATTTGGTAAGTACTATGATCTAACTGGATGCGATTAAGCCTCAGTGAAAACATCAAAATCTATACAGTTCAGGTTTCGAAGACGATAGCTTTGGGTCATGTGCTCAATGGTGATGTTGAATCAGATGAAGAACGCCTACCAAAAAGAAGCTTAATTTTTCTCAAGATTACGTGACACATGACATATCTCAATATTTATATCGTCCTTTCTCAAAGGTCGTGTTATTGAGGAATCTATCCAAATCTTTCTCATTCACAATCACGCTGAGAAAAGTGCATTAAGAAACGAGCTACTGCAGCCGAGAGCGAGCCCTAGAATAAATTCGTTTTCCCGTTTATGTAATCTGAATATTCATGAAGCCTGGAGTGGCAGCATCCGTAAACAAATAGGACGGCCTTTTAGATTTAAAATGAACAGCTACATTGATGTAGGAATAAGACTGGAATCTTGTAGTTATTTCGTGATAGTAACCTATATGTACTCATACTTGAAAGTTTTTTTTTTTTTTTGGTATGGCGTTTTTACGTTGCCTGGAACCAGTGGTTATTCAGCAACGGGACCAACGGCTTTACGTGACTTCCGAACCACGTCGAGAGTGAAGTTCTATCACCAGAACTACACATCTCTCACCCCTCATTGGGATGCCCGAGAATCGAACTCGCGGTCACCGTGGTGGCAGACCAACACCATACCGACCACACCACTGAGGTGCTTTGAAACTTTTATTGAATAGCATTACGGCAACTCAGAGGAACATTTTTTTATCATATGTTTGACTGGTAAATTTCGATTTTTTGCTGATAGAAAGGGACTTTTTTAAAAGGGGTTTCACGGTAACCTAAACTTACTATTTTCACTAGAGCTTGCGATCGGCGTCAGTGACCCTGGTAGTTGTGACGCCAGATAACTCACAATCAATTAATTAGACCTTGCGGTGATATCATTGTTTTGACTATTATCAAGGATCAGATGCTGTATAAGAAAAAAACTCGTATAATTTTTTAAAAGCGTTATTAGATAATTAAAACAACTAGGTTTCCTTAGTTTTCTGCCATTAAACATACAACAAACTTATATTTTATATGATCTACTACTCTATTCCACTTTTCCTTCTTCTCCTCGTCTTATTACACGTTCATTTCGTTATTCCTTTTACTCTTCGTTAAGCAATGCAGTCGGCAGCTGTCGTAAAAGATGGGCTTTTTGCCGAGTTCCAAATAATATTTGCTGGCGTAAACATCGAAAAGAAAATGTGAACACGTTATCAGCAAGCGGACTATTTTGAATCTGTGTTGACATCTGAAGGCAGCTGCCAGTATGAAAGAGAAAATCATATACATATGCGACGACTGAGAAAATGGTGTTTACTTTCCCAAATACGTTTATCCTCGTATGACACGAATAAAGAACGATGAGACGGTTCGCGAAAGATATTCAAATATGGGCAACGCACATAGCGACCTGGAAGAGAACACAAGGCTTGAAGGTGCTCAGGCCGAAATAGCAAGCAGGAAACGGATATGTAGACTGGCGTGTTAGCCACAGGAAGATTCTGAATTAAATAAAATTTGTATGAAAAGGAAACTGCCAATCTTGTGAAAATCAAGATACTAAAGTAGTCGGAAAATTTCTGACCCAATAGCTGTAGTTTGTAGGTAAACTGGGCGTCTAAAAAATTGAGCTAGATATATGAGTAGAAGCACTGTATATCTAAGTGATGACATCGAAGCAAAGGTCTCAATAATTCCTAGACATGTACTGATAATGAAGTCATGTAATTCCTTGACCTAGAGTTGCGAAAAATCAATCCGTCTTTTGAAGGACTTCCAGCTGATTGAAACTAAATTCAGTGTCATCAAACAAAATAGTTTTCCATTTCCCATCGTGCATTGATGTCGATCTGATTAGGGGAAACCACTTCTATCGGTGACTAACGAGAGATGAGCACGAAATACAACACATTCGCAACTTTACAAAGACATTTTCTTGCCCATTCGAAATTCGACCTTATGTACAGACGCTCTTCTAATTACGAACTTTCAACATATGAACTTTCAGAGATACGAACAACCGTGATCGTAAATACAAACTGTACTTTAATCTATTATTATCATAACTTGCTTAATGTATTTAGGTTTTATATATCATTCGTATTAATAAAACAAACTCTATAGAAAACAGTACGGTGTTGGTATTGTATTTTAGTATGAAAAAAACATAAATAGCACTGTACATATTGACTCTTGAGTAGTAGGACTAGTGGCGTTCCTGACGTAGGGAGGATGGGGGGAAGTTGAAATCACCCCCCGGGCCCCATAGTAAGAGGGGCCCCAAAATGCGCGATTTAACCGTTGCTGCTATGACAAGACAAGCTAAACCCAGTGTAAATTTGCATTTACAAGTGCCTTTAAAATTATCATACAATTGCTCATATTCTGAAAAAATCGCCCCCCCCAAAAGCTGCTTTGGCTCGCTCTCGCCTTCCAATAAGAGGCCACAAATGAGTCTGTCCCCCAGGGGCCCCAAAATGTCTAGGAACGCCACTGATCGTTCGTAACGTAACTTGTTCGAATATTCAAAACATTGATTTTCGAGTATAATGAAGCATCTAGAAATGTATCTGATTACCTGAAGAGCAAGAGAAACTAAAGACAAAATTAAATTTCAAGTTGAAAAGTCTTTAAAAAGACTATGCATTACTGAAACACGATTACCACAATTTACTTTAAAAACACTTAATAACTATGATGAAATTAGTTGGATTTCGCGTGCACTGAGAAAATGGTAAAGAAACTCGTTATTATAAACATGAGCCTGATCTGACAGGAGTGATTAAATAGTTACAAGACCGACTGTCTGTCTGTCTGTTCCCTTAACCGTTAAAATAAGTCATCATAAGTGATTTCTTATAATCTATTGGGATTTTCGCCTATTAGTTTACAAGTGGCAAGCAGAGGCTTGCTGATATCCTACGTGTTAACAATATATTCTTTTCAAAACATAAGAATTCCCTAACCAATAATGCACCTCATCACTATATATATATATATAATATATATATATATATATATATATATATGTGTGTGTGTGTGTGTGTGTGTGTGTGTGTGTATAAATATAGTATATATATATATATATATATATATATATATATATATATATATATACATATATATAGTTTTATAAATAACAAATACATATATACTCACATACATATAAGTGTATTTACACGACAAATGTTATATATTTCTGCAACGGAAAGCAGCGCAATAATAGATTCCAGAAAGGTTAGAGGTTGCGAGAGAGTGAGAGGGAGAGAAAGAGAGAGTGAGAGGGAAGAATCCTGTAATCTCCTCAATGGCACCGGGCCTTGGTTGCCATGGCAACCCTACATGACGTCAAATCTAAAAAGTGACGTTAGAGCCATTCATGCTTTGACTGGATACCTCGTTGCAAACAAGGCTGGCAATTTTCCTGGTTAAGGCAACACTCGACAAAACGTCTGAGTCGCAGGTGAAAGCGATGCTTTGGAATGATCGTTTTGGGAATTATTAAGAATTTAGTGAGATACGCGAGATTCCGTTATAAATTTTTATGCATAGATATTCATACAAATAAATTTTGCTAGAAAACTGAGATATACATATCGATCATGAGTTTATGCTAAAATCAAACGAGGAATAACTCATAGCTCAGCCAGTGAGCCAATTGACATTGAAATCCAAGTAGCAAATTACCTGTTTAGATTGAGATCCAACTATCAAATTAGATGTTTAGACTGAGATCCAAATAGCAAATTAGCTGTTTAGACTGAGATCCAAATAGCAAATTAGCTGATTAGATTGAGATCCAAATACCATATTAGCTGTTTAGATTGAGATTCAAATAGCAAATTAGCTGTTTAGACTGAGATCCAAATAGCAAATTAGCTGTTGAGATTGAGACCCAAATAGCAATTTAGCTGTTGAGATTGAGATCCAAATAGCAAACTAGCTATTTAGAATGAGATCCAAATAGCAAATTAGCGGTTTAGATTGAGATCCAAATAGCAAATTAGCGGTTTAGATTGAGATCCAAATAACAAATTAGCTGTTGAGATTGAGATCCAAATAGCAAATTAGCTGCTGAGATTGAGATCCAAATAGCAATTTAGCTGTTGAGATTGAGATCCAAATAGCAAAGTAGCTGTTTAGATTGAGCTCCAAATAGCAAATCAGCTGTTTAGATTGAGATCCAGATAGCAAAATTAGCTGTCTAGATTGAGATTCAAATAGCAAATTAGCTAGACGACGAAACGTGGATTATGATTCCATGAAGATGATATTACAATTTAGAGAAGCAAACAGCGCCGCACAAAATACAGAACTAATACAGAACTGAATCATTTTTTTTACGTTGTTCTTATAAGAGAGATATCACAAAAAGTCAATGATCTGTTGTTTACTCCATAGGATACAACTCCATTCACTTTCGATTCAGGGGATCCCGAATCCAATGCATATTTTATCCACAGCTGTTTTGCTCTGCAAATCGTGACGTGAAAAATTGAGAGATGTTGATGAAGACTCGGCACGTGAAAAAAAAAAAAAAAACACACACACACACACATTCGTACTTTTGGCATCTCTCACAAGAGTAAGCGTCAATATTACAAAAGATATATAATAGTGTGTATATATGTGTGTATGTATATGGACATATATATATACATATATATATATATATCGTATATATATATATATATATATATATATATATATATAGATATATATATATAATATATATATACGTATATATATATATATATATACATATATATATATATATATATATATATATATGTGTGTGTGTGTGTGTGTGTGTGTGTGTGTGTGTGGTGTATGGCTCGGTGTTAACATATGACCTCACAGCCTCATCCTCAGTGAAAGAATGAGAAGGCTGGAATTATACAAAACAAAACGGTAACTGGAAAAGTGATGAAGAATTAAAAAAAAAAAACTCATAATAGTGTTATATATATATATATATATATATATATATATCCATACTCTATAATATACTGTATTTTTCTATATATATATATATCTATAAATATATTATAATATATATATATTATATATGATATATAATATTATTCATAATATTTATACCCTATATATATATAAGTTATATATATTTAATACTATAAAATATATATATATATAATACTATAATTTAATATATATGTATATATATATATATATATATATATAATAAACTATTATATCTATATATATATATATATAATATACTATACATTATATATATATATATATGATTATATATATATATATATATCTATATATATATATATATGATATATACTATATTATACTTATACTATACCTGGTACTAAACCAGCCCTAACTAGTTCCACTTCCTCCGATATAGCTTCTACCACAGCAAACCTTCTCGACATTCAATTAAAAAAACCTTCCCAATGTTCATCTTCAGGAAGCTTTGCTCTACTACTCATAGCAGACTAATGCCATTAAGGAAGGAGGATTAAGCAGGCTGGTCCGGAGAGTTAGGAAAAAATTAATAAAAAAATAATACATTTTTTAATAGAGCGACTCCCACGGGTCTCTCTACCTGAGCAAGCCGATAATTACCAGTTTGACCCAGGATCATTAGGAGGTAGGTTTGTGGAAAGGGTGGAAGGGAATGGTGGTATACTTATAAAAAGGAGTGCTCTCCTAAGCACATTCTCTAGCCATCTCTGAGATGAGGATTAGTGTACCCAAAAATTATAAGTGAGAATCGGCGGAATTTTGGAATTTATAATTCCTATCAGGAAAAGCAGAGCGTAGTTTGATCTTCTACATTTTATTTGTGATGATTACTTCTTGCCAAAGTTTTCAAGCTTAAGAAAAATAATATGATTTCCACGGCCACATGAATATAATTATAATTACGATAAAATATAAAAGTGTTGAGTATAGATGAACATAGCACACTTTACAATAAAAACTGGGGATAAAATGAACTGCCAAAGTTAGGACTTGATTTTCTAAAATTATTTCGTTTTACTCAGACAGTATCATTGCATATTCTCCAAGGAAATTATTAAGGATAAAAAACAAATCATTCAATCTACCGTGTTATATTCCTCCGTATATGCCGCTGTATTGGTGATTTTGCTGGCGAGACCAGTCAAGAAAAATTATTACGAGATATTTCATAATACTCAAAACATGCTCTCAAGAATAACCACTAAGACCAGGATACAGGTGTCACACCTGCAAACATACCAGGTCATGCCAAGCATGAGTTCTGCGGGTAGTAGCTTGATCTGATGATTTAACAACTTTAGAAATAGGGTCACCATGGTTAATAGGACAAGAGGTTACATCTGAATATAATACGAGCATGAAATTTTCTTCTAGGTCACTTATGAAAATATTCATCTACTAAGGAACTAAGCATGGAGTTCAAAGTCAGCTCAATGTCGTCGTCGTTATAAGGAGTTACAAGGATTAGGATGTCTCAAAGACTTGTTAGTCCATCCGAGGAGACATCGTGTGCTCACTTATCTCTGGGAACAGGTTTTACTATGCATTCACAGTGTCGTCGTCGTCGTTAGACGAAGCCAGCCTTATGCTGGCACGAGTTCTTGCTATTCAGCAGGCCGAAAAGCTCATTCTCAGATTAAGCATTCCAAGTTCAACGCAATAAAACCCTGGTGCAAGCGCGCACGTGGAAAGCATAGGCCTAAACGTATTCCATACACAAAAGTAAGCACACTGTTGTAGAAGGATAATTATTCGGCCTCTGCCCTTTCATAATATCAAACTACGGATGCAGAATCAAAACAACAAATAAACTAAAGTAGATGCCTTCCATATCAGGAAGAAAAACAGTGAAATGCTAGTTTGAGCACTGTTCATTCGAAGGGAAACAAGACTTAATAACATGTAGTAACACTGGAACAATTTGCTGAATGAAAGACGCAGTCCTTCTGCTTAAGACTGAGCCATGGAAAGCTCCTTGCAAAGCTCAGTACTGCTGATGTTCTTGCTCGTGAGCACATCTTTATTCAGTCATGCAAAAGAAGAGTTGTAATACACCAGGGAAAGAGTTCCAGCCAGTGGCCTTTTTAGAACTTGGATCGGGAGGTTATCAACACAGGAACAGAGCGAGTTACATTTAAGACTAGGTGATCTAGCTTAACTATACAAGCATTACTTTAAAAAAAAACTTTGTGTCGCTTCCCCAAATAATAACTAAACCAACCTTAAGGAACAGCAAGTCACTAAGATTCTTGAGCCTGAAGCCCAAAGGAGAGGTCTAGATATGCTTGTATCACTCAAAAAATATGTAGTTTTGGATCTCTTTGATGCTTACAAATATAGTGAAACTATTCACCTAACTACATAAAGATAAACTACCACAATCAACTTCAGCTTTGATTTCAAAGAAAGGTTTAGAAAAATTTGTTACCAGTCCTAATTCAGAAATTGTGCAGCACTCCACAAAGTAGATATCAGATCACATCTGAGACATGGTATAGTGGTAAGCATTTAAAATTTCCAAAACAATATATAATTCTGTACAAGAAAAAATAGTTAGCTCTAAGATAACCATTTTATACATTTTATGTTGAGGACTGACAATGAGTCTGAGTTCATGTTCACTGGCTGATCACTTAAGTTGTAACTAGGGTCCAGATAATCGCTTCCTTAACAAGCTGCACAATCATTTCTCCACTGGTGTGGCAGATCTGAGATGCAAATCAACTTCCGATTAAAAGTTTTGATCAGATCACATCAAATTCGGTTTTTTATATGACAGGACTGAGGATTTACATGTCATTTACCTCAAGCCTTATGATGAATGCACATGCATTCAGAAAAGTATTTAATCAGTGTCATACCGGTATTAACTTATTCATCAGAAACTTGGAGCCTTACTAAAGCCTTAGAACTTAAGCTAGTTTCAACTCAAAGAGCTATGGAAAGAATAATGACGGAATAACACTAAGAGACAGTAAAAGAGCAACATGAATACGAGAGCAAACTAAAGTAGAGGATATTCAATGACAAGCAAGAAATGGGCGTGGGCAGGACATATAATGAGAATGTCAGATAATACACAGACGAAAAGAATAACAGAATGGGTCCCTAGAGATTGCAAACGAAGCAGGGGAAGGAAGAGAAGACGATGGATTGACGAGCTAAGAAAATTTGTGGGTATAGACTGAAATAGAAAGACCATAAACAGAAGGGAGTGGAAGGACATGTCTGAGGCCTTTCTCCTGCACTGGACTACCAACGGCTGATGATAATGATGATGATGATTCAGTGTGCATGTTTCCTTCATATCAATGCCTACAGGTCTATTTTCAATAAGGATACGAATCTTCTAGATAAGTGAATAGGTAAATATTGGTATAAATTTTAAAATTCTGACAATACGTTGTTCTTCCGTACATTTTTTTTCAAATCTTTGCTATACATTCATCCCGTTGGACTTGTACCGAGCACAAAAGTAATTTCATTATTAGACGAAAGTAACTTAAATCTGAAAAGTTTAACATCTTGAAATAAAATTAATTAAGAGTTAAAAGAAATGTTAAAGAGGATATTTATATTCAATTTACTCTTGCACGACAACTTGGGCACTGAATCGAAATTTTATGCCTGTTGGCCGAGAAGCCTCTGTCCACTTCAAATTCACTATTCACTATTCTCTTCGCCTCCCGTTGCTTGGAACGACCTTCCCCGAGTTCTGAGAAACTACGTAAAATGTCTTTTTCATTCCTTTGAAAACGCTTCATTCTTTTCGTGAATGCCAGTTCTCATGCGTCCTCCTTATCAGGAGCATTTCCATTTTGTTTTATTTGTACTGAATTAATCATTTTGTAATTATTTAGTTAAATAAGCTAAATAAAATGTTAATCAACATCTTTATTTTTGACAGCTTCTTTGCGTTTGATAAATAAAATTCTTTCATAAAAATTATACCGTCACACAGGTTTCGATGTCATCACTTAAAAAGGATTGAAAATGGAATACTCATTCCCACAATTTGTGTTGCGAAGACATGAAAGGGAAACAACGGAATACGAGAAGGCTTTTGAATCAGACTGGATTCGTCAACACGTAACAGCTATATGAGCGTTTTCATATGAAAAATTATTATTACCGTCTTGGCTGACACATTCCTGTAATTGTTTGTATGGTGGTTTTACGTTGCATGGAACCAGTGGTTATTCAGCAACGGGACCAACGGCTTTACGCGACTTCCGAACCACGTCGAGAGTGAACTTCTATCACCAGAAATACACATCTCTAACCCCTCAGTGGAATGCCTGAGAATCGAACTCGCGGCCATCGTGGTGACAGGCCAAGACCATACCGATCACGCCACTGAGGCGCTTTACATTCCTGCAATGAACGCGAGAAAAGAGTGATACGAGAAAAAGTTAATATGTAGGAAGGAGAGGGATGCAGTTGGAGATGTCTGGTGGTCGAGAGAGAGGAAGACCGAAGCGAAGGTGGATTTGTTGTTAAAGAAGATCTGAGAGACAAACAATTGTCAGAGGACGATGTGTCTGACCGAGCCACGTGGAGGAGAGCTGTCAAAAACAGCGACCCCCACGTAGGAGTGGAAAAGGATGCAGAGAACGAAGAAGAAGAAGTGAAAAACCTCATCTTTTAGAAGCACAATAAACCGTCTGAATTACGTAATTGCAACGGTAAAGATGTGAAGCTACTGGCACATAATGGGAGGTAGAAACCTGGAATTCACTCAGCAAAGAGGATGGAAAGACCAACGTTTTTTTTTTTTTTTTTTATCTAGGTTGAATTACAAATTCCTCGCTCAAATTTGTTCCATTTAGGGTATACCTGAATAATAGCCGCTCGAGATTAAACCAGAATGAAAGAGACCTGCCAAAACGGATGTGCAAGAGATACCGGAAAGACAAGAATCACAGACACAATTATAGATAACAAAAAGTGGTCGGCTAAAATACGGCATTGACAAAAGGGAGGAGAAGAGGTTACGAGAGATGGCCAAGCCACGAAAACAACAGTAGAATTGGAAATGCGAATAAATTTAAGACGAAAAGCAACTGTTAGAAAGAAAGTAGCAGTATCGGACAACCGAGGAACCTGCATCAGATCCCCAGGTCAGTCAAAATACCACGGTTGACCTGAACAGTATATTGAGTACCTAGTTTTGAATGGACGGCTGATGGCCATGGATAACGGTGGAAAAGAGAGAAAGATGAGAAAATGAAAAAATAACAACAGGAATGTCTTGTGCTCCGTCTAAATGACACCATAACTATAGAAGATCTACATCAACTGTGCATCTGATGTCTAGGCCAGTCTGACGACGCTCCTGATTGGCTGTTGATAAGCTAATCACAGGACTGCAAACTCCCAGTCTTTCTGGAGAGTTCACATAGGCAAGATTTATGTTCCATCTCCCCTGAGGGATACGTCTTTCAAAAGTATCCCTCAGGAGAACTGATTGGCTTATCAACAGCCAATCAGAAGCGTCGTAAGAGCCCGGCCTAGGCATCAGATGCACGGTTGATGCGAATCTACTATAGCACTGAAGACTAACAGAGTACAGTTGCAATCTACAACATAGCTTTCAAGGAAGAAACATAGACATTAGAGAATCATGAACAGCGTTGTGCTCTTTTGACTCCATTGCTCTACAAAAGTCACAAACTAACATGCGTCAAAAATATAAATGCAATATGGCCTAATATGAATGCATATTTTTCTCTCAGATCTCTCCGATAGTGGTGCATACGATTTTATTTTGTAATAAGGTTTAAATGACTTTATTTGGCTTAGGAAGTTGAGGCTGCCAAGTTAATAATGCTTAAGGTTGAAAAGAGGGAGATTAATTAAGTGGCTGCACAATGGAAATTGGAGATTCAAAAAACAAAGGAGATGGTGTAGTACCTACAAGGTTGGAATTTCAAAGCGGGAAGTGCGAGAGGACCTCATACTTGCACTAAAAAGCAGTCATTGAGAATTGAAAAAAGGTGGCATGACTGGAGGTAAAGTAAAAGACTAAAAAGCGAATACATCTTGTCAAAGAAAACGAGAGTAGTACTATACTCTGTTTTTTCCATCTGTCCATCCGCCTGTGGTGTTTGCACATGGTAACACTGCGTCCCGGGCTTTAAATAATATCCTATTTCAAATATTAACAGTGTAATTAGCTTACAGTAAGTTATTAAAACACTTTTCAGTTGCAAATGTAAACCCAGACAGCCTTTTATTTACCTAAAACTTACACATAGCGTAACT
>NC_061100.1:110280378-110310378 GCF_015104395.2 Macrobrachium nipponense | reverse complement strand
CCGATCTGAACGTATTCATACGGTTTTGACACATCGATCTGAATGTATTCATACAGTTACGACAGCCCAATCTGAACGTATTCATACGGTTTTGACACCCGATCTGAACGTATTCATACGGTTTTGACACCCGATCTGAACGTATTCATATGGTTTCGACATCCAGTTTGAACGTATTCATACAGTTTCAACACCTGATCTAAACGTATTCATACGGTATTGGCACACTCCCGATTCTTGAAACGTATTCACACTACGGTTTCGACACCTTCAGTCTGAGACGTTTCAATTTCATTTACGGTTTTTTGGGCACACTCCAATCTGAACATATTCATACGGTTTCAACACCCCAATCTGAACGTATTCATACAGTTTTGACACCCGATCTGAATGTATTCATACGGTTTCGACACCCAGTCTGAACGTATTCATACAGTTTCGACACCCCAATCTGAACGTATTCATACGGTTTCAACACCCCGATCTGAACGTATTGTACGTTCGATCACCCAGGTTTCTGAACTATTCATCGGTTTTGCCCACCCGTCTGAACATATTCTAACTAGTTTCAACTTCCCCAATTCTTGAACGTTATTCATATGGTTTTTCAGCACAACGACCTAAACCGTATCGTACGGTTTTCGAACCTGAATTGATGTATTCATACGTTTTTGACACCCCGATTCTGAATGTAAATTTCAACCCCAAGTTCTCGAACACGATCTGGAACGTATTCATACGGTTTCGACCCGGATTTCTTATGAACATATTCATACGGTTTCGACACCTTGACCAGTGCAGAATCTGAACATATTTCGATACGGTTTCGACACCCCGATCCCCTGAACTATTTCTTAGTTTCGGGACACCCCGATTCTGAATGTATTCATACAGGTTTTACGACAGCCCGATCTGAACGTATTCATCGGTTTCGGCTGCCCCATCCTTGAACATATTCATAACGGTTTTCGCAAACCCGTCTGAAAAGTAATTCCGTACGTTCTATCAACGTTTCCGACACACCCGATTATTGAACATATTCCGTAACAGTTTTCGACACCCGATCTGAACATATTTCATACGGTTTTAGCACCCGATCCCCTGAAGTATTCATTAAACAGTTACGACACCGATCTTGAACGTTATTTCATTTACCGGACGGAACACCCCGATCTGAACTATTCATTACCCGGGTTTTCGACCCCACCGGAAATCCTTTGACAAAGTATTCGTACGGTTTCGACACACCCGATCTGAACGTATTCGTACAGTTTCGACACCCCGATCTGAACGTATTCATACGTTTTAGACACCCCGATCTGAACGTATTCATACAGTTACGACACCCCGATCTGAACGTATTCATACGGTTTCGACACCCCGATCTGAACATATTCATATGGTTTTGACACCCGATCTGAACGTATTCATGCGGTTTGGACACCCGGTCTGAATGTATTCATACAGTTTCGACACCAATCTGAACGTATTCATACGGTTTCGACACCCGATCTGAACATATTTATACGGTTTCGACACCCGATCTGAACGTATTCGTATGAATATGCAAGAGCAAGTACGCAGAGGGGAGCAAAATTACAGTGTAATAAAAAAGACAACAATGTCACCCTCGTATTGCCACTGCTATTTTTTCCATTCGTCGAATGCATGCTTTCACATGGGACGAGTCAAATAGGTCATTCAACTTGTTTAGCGAGGTCCCAAAAAATTCGATTGCTAAATTTGAAAAATGATCATTTATTCTATATTAACATATTACTTTATTACTGTGAACCTTAAAAGTAACTCAGTTACAAAGGAAAATATTTGTTTCTACTGACAATAAATCGTAGACAAAAATAATTAGTCGAAGTTATTAAAGACCGTCATCTATATGGGCAATTTGATATTACGAGTCATGAGGAAAAGAGCAATTTAATTAAGGAAATAAAGTCAAACTTGAACCTTCCAGATCTTCCCTAGTGTAGCATACGCCTATACCTGGAAAAACTTCGACTCCAGCGAACACCTGCATCCAAAGGAAAAACCTATTCAATCGAGTATCACAGAGCTGTTATCACATGCAACCCACGTAGCCTCATTTCTCTCTCTCTCTCTCTCTCTCTCTCTCTCTCTCTGCCGTTTCACTGCGTTCCCAGGTGGATGGAACTTCACAGCTTTTTACCTCTAATTATTATTATAAAACGCATATGATGTAACTGACTTCTGCAATACAATGGTATTCAGAAAATGCTAAGTGAGGATCTTCGCTGGTTGAATGATGCAAAAACAGAGTTAATTAGAAAAATCCTAAGAATATTGAGCATTAGAGGCTTAGAAACCCTTTCAATTGGGAGAAACTGCTTCAATTTAGAATTTTAATCCCTCAATATTTCTAGGACGTGAATCTATCCATAGAAAGCAAACAAGTGAAAAATAAGAGAGGTGCCATTGCTACATGTTCAACACTGGATCATATGAGAGAGAGAGAGAGAGAGAGAGAGAGAGAGAGAGAGAGAAGAGGGGGGGGGGGGTGGGAGGGGGTGGAGGTGGAACTCCAAGTTAATCTGAAACAAAGGTCTTCAAGAAATAATCTACAACTATATTTTCATTCCCCACGTCATCTCAATTTCTTGACTTCTCCAGCATTGACGTGAGATTTGAAAATTCCAAAATATGATATTATTACTATTCAAATATACAAACCTTTAGAAACTTCCCAAAACCAAATTCACGACCTAAGAGATAATCTACTGTTCAACAAATCACTTTAGACGGCCCTCGACACAAAGACATTAAAAGCTATTTTAAGCCACAGGACTATCAGTACCTCTTAAATCCTTACTACAACATCTCACTGATCGCTGCTGTAATCCTTAAGGAACGAGGCCAAAGGATTTTCCCCTCCTCGTCTCTCTCTCTCTCTCTCTCTCTCTCTCTCTCTCTCTCTCTCTCTCTCTCTCTCTCTCTGTGACGGACTTCAAGACTGGCAGCTGTAAAGTCTCTCAAAGGAGTTAAAGTTTCCCTTGACCTTGAGGGGATTAAACTTGTCCTTGAAGAAGGTCCTAACGAGGGAGAAGGCGCGGTCCTAACTTCAGTGTCGCCGGGTAATTAGTTTTAATTCGTTATTCTAAAGTGAGTTCTCTGTTTGTTGCCGTACCGTTCAACTTCAACCTCGTCTCTATTCTCTCTCTCTCTCTCTCTCTCTCTCTCTCTCTCCAATGAAACGTCTCGAAGAACTTGCAGTCTTCAAAACATATACATAAATATATCTCATGCAAACATATTGGGATGAGGTTGTTAGACCCAAGTGCTTCGCTTGCCTTAGCTACGAACCATTCCAATCATCTATTTGTTACGTTCAGTACCAACGCGTAATCTTACGTTTGAAGCAACTATACATACACACACACACGCACACGCATATATATGATATGTATATATATATATATATATATATATATATATATATATATATATATATATATATATATATATATATATATATATATATATATATATATATATATATATATATATATATAGCCTAATCGTGTACTAATATAACGCTTTACCAGCAAAGCTGCCAACTCGGTAGTCTGCAGAAAAGAAAAAAATAAACCCTTATTGTTTTTTTGTAAGTTACGATCAGAAAGTTTTCCCAAAACTTTCCCCCGTTGTCATTTAGGTTAGTATTTTGGCAAAAGGTTGACATCCATCTCCTGAAACGTCAAACATTTAATGATACTTGTGACGATCCCTTTCAGTCTTTCCTTATTTCCCCTCTCACTGTCATGATATAAAGAAGAATTACCATGGATATAGAATATATATATATATATATATATATATATATATGATTTATATATACATATATATATATATATATATATATATAATATATATATATATTATATATATATATATATATATATATTATATATATATTGATTGATTGACATATATATATATACATATACGTATATGTTACTTAAAAGAGGGGTTTTACTAAGATAATATGATTAATAATATATAATGTAATATGCTATGACGTTTCTTGGGATGTAGAGACTCATCATTTAACTTCCATAGAGACAGTGGTCCGAGTGACAAGTCTTGGGAATGCTGACATGTCTTTTTGAGGTGGTGTGATCAAGACTGCTGTCTTAGCAAATCAGTGCCTCGTCCTGTCGCTATGCACGGGCGGGTCATAGAGGTGACTTTGCAGCTGGACTCAAGCAGTTTATGGGCGTGAACATTGAGTGTGAACTCGTACGTGCAAGCCTTTTCCCCCTACATAATGAAATATAGTACTACCAAGAGGGGGAGACTATTACGGAGAGGAGGCAGAGCCAGGATGGCTTCTGCCAAAGTGTTTGTTGATAAGTGTTGCGCAAAACTCTGCTGAATGGGCAAGCCTTTTCTTTATTTTGGCCAAAGTGTGGCTGGGTTGTATTTGAATATTTATTTCAGAGATGTTCTATTATATGATCTTTGGTTATGCTCTTATGCTTACCGGAGTGTTCTCCTGTCTTCTAACAGGCGATTCTGGTAAAGGGGAATTGTTCTGGAGAAGAGTGGAATAGGTCTGGAGAAATGGGAAATGACTTAATTACAATGGTGTACTGACTATATTGACTGAGCATAGTGTTATGGCTAAACTAATGTTGTTGTTTGATTAATTACCGAGGGTTATCTGAGTTATTTGGGCTTCTGAGTTTAACATTTCATTTAATCATTCTGTTAAGAATCTGAGTTATTCAGTTAATACTTTGCTTTTAAATAAATGCACATTTTTGTGATTCACGACTCTGAATTGATGATCTTAGATAATGGAGGGGGAGGTATATCGAGAGAGAGAGAGAGAGAGAGAGAGAGAGAGAATGTTTTACCAATTGCCTTTGACCGCTCTTGGTCCATCGCTACCTTTTAAAATTATGATAACGAGATTGACCATCTTGTTATATATATACATAAATATGTATATATATTATAAATAATTATATATATATATATATTAATATGATATACATATATTATATATATTAATATATTATATATATATATATATATACATATACTAATAATATAACACTATATACATATATAATATATTTGATAATATATATATTAATATATATTATATTAATATTATTATATATATATAGAACAGGGATTCATATTAATTCCGAGGTAGAGCGAATTAGATATTAAAGCGGACATTGTAGCTCGATATATTGTAAATTATGAATCACGGAAATGTGATATTGACCTCATAGATTGGCTACGTGCTGTCAAAAAGCACCTACAAAACACTACACCGGAGTCGAGGTGGGTTGATGTTGTCTCCAAACCGAACCGAATTACCATGCGCGGCGGGAAAAGGTATATGAGGGTGAGAGGCGACATGTAACTTTTAAACCTCTCGCGGTGGTGTAGTAGGCAAAAGCCTTCAACTGACGTTTCCTGGGCTTTGAAAGGATCCATAGGTTCGCGGCACCCTGTGGTCCAGGCAAATCTATTATCGAGAAAAAATTCCCCTTCGGTTAAGCCATATATGAAAATATATAATTCCGAGGTAGAGCGAAATTAGATTATTAAAGTACCATTGTAGCTCGGATTATATGTATATGAATCACGGAATGTGATATGATTTAATTAGAATTGGGCTACGGCGCTGTCCAAAGCACTTAACAAACCAAACTCCGGAGTCGAGGTGGGTTATGTTGTTCGCCAAACCAAACTATTAACCTGGCGCGCGAAGGTAATATGGGGGTGAGAGGCGACATGAACTTTTAAACCTCTCGCGGGTGTTAGTTATGAAAAGCTTCACTACGTTCCTGGTTTGAAAAGGATCCATAAGGTTCGCGCCCTAGTTCCAGACAAATCTATTATCGAAAAAAATTCCCTTCGGTTAGCGCATATATGACATATATTAATTCCGAGTAGAAGAGCGAATAGATTTCAGGACATTGTAGCATCGATACTATTTATATTGGAATCACGGAAAATGTGATATGACTTATAGATTCTACTTGCTGTCAAAAGCAATACAAAACACTAACCGGAGTCGAGGTGGTTGATGTTGTCTCCAAACCCAACTATAAATTACCTGCGCGCGAACCAGGTATATGAGGGTGGAGCGGCGACATGAACTTTTAACTCTCACGTGTGTAGTAAGAGGAAAAGCTTTCACTGACGTCATGGGGTTTTGAAAGGATCCATAGGTCGCGCCCTGGTCCCCGGCAAATCTTATATCGAAAGAAAAAAAATTCCCCTCCCCGGTAAGGCATATATGAAAAAATATCCTTAATTCCGAGGTTTTAGAGCGAATTAGATATTCAAGGACATTGTAGCTCGATATATGTAGATGAATCACGGAAAAATGTGATATGACTTATAGATTGGCTACGTGCTGTCAAAAGCACTACAACACTACCGGAGTCGAGGTGGGTTGATGTTGTCTCCAAACCACTAATTACCTGCGCGCGAAAGGTAATATGAGGGTGAGAGGCGACATGAACTTTTAACCTCTCGCGGTGGTGTAGTAGGAAAAGCTTTCACTGACGTTTCCTGGGTTTTGACCAGGAATCCATAGTTTCGCGCCCTGGTCGGCAAATCTATTATCGAGAATAAAAAATTTCCCCTTCGGTTTAAACATATATGTTTAAAATGATATTAATTCCGCGGTAGAAGCGAATTAAAAGTATTCAAAGGATTCAGTAGCTAACGATATATGTATTGAAGTCTACGGAAAATGTTATATGACTTATAGATTGGCTACGTGCTTGTCAAAAGCACTACAAACACTACCGGAGTGCGAGGTGGGTTGATGTTGTCTCCAAACCAACTAATTACCTGCGCGCGAAAGGTATTGAGGGTGAGAGGCGACATGAAACTTTTAACCTCTCGCGGTGGTGTGGTGGAAAAGGCTTTTCACTGACGTTTCCTGGGTTTGAAAGGATCCTAGGTTCGCGCCCGTGGTCCAAAATGCAAATCTATTAATTCGAGAAAAAAATTCCCCTCGGTTTTTAAGCATATATAAAAATATATTAATTTCCGAGGTTTAGAGCCGAATTAAGGGATATTTAAAGACAAATTGGTAGCTCCGATTATATGATATATGGATTCACGGAAAATGTGATATGACTTATAGATTGGCTACGTTGCCCTGGTCCAAAGGCAAACTACAAACACTACCGGAGTTCCCCGAGGTGGGTTGAAAAAATGTTGTCTCCAAAAAAACCAACTAATTACCTTCCGCCGCCGAAAGGTATATGAGGGTTGAGAGGCGACATGGAACTTTTTAACCTCTCGCGGTGGTGATAGTAGGAAAAGCTTCAAAACTGACCGTTCCTGGTTTGAAAGGATTCCAATGGTTCGCGCCCTGTACAGGCAAATCTATTATCAGAAAAAATTCCCCTTCGGTTAAGCATATATGAAAATAATTATTAATTCGCGATGTTAGAGCAAATTAATATTTAAAGGACGTTGTAGCCTCGATATATGTAAATCGGAATCACGGAAATGTGATATGACTTTATAGATTGGGTCTTACGTGCTGTCAAAAGCAACTACAAACACTACCGGAGTCGAGGTGGGTTTGATGTTGTCTCCAAACCAACTAATAACTTTGCACGCCAAAGGTATTGAGGTGAGGGCGACATGACTTTTAAACCTCTCGGGGCGTGGTGTAAAGGTAGGAAAAGCTTCACTGACGGTTTCCTGGGTTTGAAAGGATCCATAAGGTTCGCGCCCTTTCCGGCAAATCTATTATCGAGAAAAATCCCCTTCGGTTAACGCAGATATGAAATATATTTTAAATTCCCGAGGTCGAGCGAATTAGGATATTAGAAGGACATTGTAGCTCGATATTTTAGGAAAATGATTCACGGAAATGTGAGTATGACTTATAGATTGGCCTTACCGTGGGCTTTGGTCAAGGAACACTACAAACCTTACCGTAGGTTCGGCGTGGGTTTATCCCTTGGTCTTCCAACCTAATTACCTGCGGCGCGAAAGGTATATGAAAGGGTGAGAGGCGACATGACTTTTAACCTCTCGCGGTGGTGTAGAGGAAAAGGCTTCAAAAAACTGACCCCGTTCCTGGGTTGAAGGATCCATAAGGTTCGCGCCCTGGTCCAGGCCAATCTATTATTCGAGAAAAATTCCCTTCCGGGTTAAGGCATTATGAAATATATTAATTCGAGGTAAAGCGAATTAGATTATTCAAAGGAACCATTTGTAGCTCGATATATGGTATAATGAATCACGAAATGTGATATGAACTTATAGATATTGGCTACGTTGCGTGATCCAAAAGCCACTTCAAGCCCCCAAACCCCCCCACACCTACCGAGTCGAGGGTGGGTTGATGTTGGTCTCCAAACCAACTTAACTTACCCTTGCACGCGAAAGGTATATGAGGTGAGAGGCGACATAAACTTTTAACCTCGTCGCGGTGGGTAGTAGATAAAAGCCGTTCACTGACGTTTCCTGGGTTTGTAAAGGGATCCATAGGTTCGCGCCCTGGTCCAGGCAAATCTATTATCGAGAAAAAATTTCCCCAAAATTCCCCTTCGGTTAAGCATATATGGAAAACTATATTGAATTCCGAGGTAGAGCGAATTAGATATTAAAGGACATTGTCACTCGATATTATGGTATATGGAATCACGGAATAAAGTGTGATATGACTTATAGAATTAGGCTTACGTGCTGGTCAAACGCAACTACAACACTACCGGAGTCGATGGTGTTGATGTTGTCTCCAAACCAACTAATTACTGCGCGCGAAAGGTATATGAGGGTGAGAGGCGACATGAACTTTTAACTCTCGCGGTGGGTGTAGTAGGAAAAGCTTCACTGACGTTCCTGGTTTGAAAGGATCCATAGGTTCGCGCCCTGGTCCAGGCAAATCTATTATCGAGAAAAAATTCCCCTTCGGTTAAGCATATATGAAAAGATATTAATTCCGAGGTAGAGCAAATTAGATATTAAAAGGACATTGTAGCTCGATATATGTATAGAATCACGGAAATGTGATATGACTTATAGATTGGCTACGTGCTGTCAAAAGCACTACAAACACTACCGGAGTCGAGGTGGGTTGATGTTGTCTCCAAAACCAAACTAATTACCTGCACGCAAAAGGTATATGAGGGTGAGAGGCGACTGGAACTTTTAACCTCGGTCGGTGGTTGTAGTAGGAAAAGCTTCACGACGGTTCCTGGGTGAAAGGATCCATAGGTTTCGGCCCTGGTCCCAAAAGCCAAATCTATTATCGAGATTCCCCTTCGTTTTAAGCAATATATGAAAAAATTAATTAATTCCGAGGGTTTAGAGGAAGTTAAAGGATATAAAGGACCATTGTAGGCTTCGTATATTGTATATGAATACGGAAATGTGGATTCCCTTATAAGGATGGCCTACTGCTGGTCAAAAGCCCTACAAACACTACCGGAGGTCGGGTGGGTTTGAGGTTGTCCTCCAAAACCAAACTAATTAACCCCTTGCGCGCGAAAGGTATAGAGGGTGGATTAGGCGACATGAACTAACCTCTCGCTGGTGTTTAAAAGTAGGAAAAAGCTTCACTTGAACGTTCCGGGTTTGAGGATCCATAGGTTCGAGGCCCGTCCAGGCAAAATTAATTACGGATATTAACCCCTTTCGGTTAAGGCATAAGAAAAATTATATTAATTCCCGAGGTAGAGCGAATTAGATATTAAAGGACTTGTAGCTCGATATATGTATGAATCACGGAAATGTGATATGACTTATATTGATTGGCTGACGTGCTGTCAAAAGCACTACAAACACTACCTTCCGGAGTCGAGGATGGGATTGATGTGTCTCCAAACCAACTAATTACCTGCGCGACAGAAAGGTATATGAGGATGAGAGTGCGACATGCCAACTTTTAACCTCTCGCGGTGTGTAGTATAGGAAAAGCTTCACTGACGTTCCTGGGTTTAAGAAAGGATCCATAGGTTCGCGCCCTGGTCCAGGCAAATCTATTATCGAGAAAAAATTGCCCCTTCCCTTCGGTTTTTTAAGCATATATGAAATATATTAATTCCGAGGTAGAGCGAATTAATATTAAAGGACATTGTAGCTCGATATATGGTATATGAATCACGGAAATGTGATATGACTTATAGATTGGCTACGTGCTGTCAAAAGCACTACAAACACTAACCGGAGTCGAAGGTGGGTTGATGTTGTCTCCAAACCAACTAATTACCTGCGCGCGAAAGGTATATGAGGGTGAGAGGCGACATGAACTTTTAACCTCTCGCGGTGGTGTTAGTAGGAAAAGCTTCACTGACGTTTCCCTGGGTTTGAAAAGGATCCTAGGTTCGCGCCCGGTCCAGGCAAATCTATTATCGAGAAAAAATTCCCTTCGGTTTAAGCTATATGAAAAATATATAATTCCGAGTCAGAGCGAATTAGATATAAAGGACATTGTAGCTCGATATATGTATATGAATCACGGAAATGTGATTGGACTTATAGATTGGCTACGTGCTGTCAAAACGCACTCACAAACACTACCGGAGTCGAGGTGGGTTGATGTTGTCTCCAAACCAACTAATTACCTGCGCGCTGAAGCGAAAGGTATATGACCGGGTGAGAGGAGGGACAAAAAAATTATGAATTTCTTAACCTCTCGCGGTGGGGTTAGTAGGAAAAGAATTCATGACGTTCCTGGGTTTGAAAGGATCCAGATTGGTTTCGCCTGTCACCTGGCCGGTTCAAATCTATATCGAGAAAAAATTCCCCTTGCGGTTAAGCATATATGAAAAATATATTAATTCCGAGGTAGAGCAAATTAGATTTAAAGGACATTTGTAGCTCGATATATGATAGAATCACGGAAATGTGATATGACTTATAGATTGGGCTACGTGCTGTCAAAAGCACCCCCCCCCCCCTACAAACACTACCGGAGTCGAGGTGGGTGATGTTGTCTCCAAACCAACTAATAACCTGCACGGCACAAAAAGGGTATATGAGGGTGAGAGGCGACATGAAACTTTTTACCTCTCGCTCGTTGTGTGGAGTAGGAAAAAGCTTCACTGACGTATCTGGGTTTGAAAGGATACCATAGGTTTCGCGCCCTGGTCCAGCAAAATCTATTATCGAGAAAAAATTCCCCCCCCTTCGGTTAAGCATATATGGAATATATTAATTTCCGAGGTAGACGAATTCAGATATTAGCAGTAGTTATCTGATATGGTATATGAATCTTACGGGAACAAAATGTGAATTACACTTATAGATTGGCTTTCGTGCTGTCAAAAAGGCACTACAAAAACACTACCGTATTCGATGGGGGTGGAATGATTGTCTCCCAAATTTCCAACTATTACTGCGCGCGAAAGGTATATGAGGGGTGAGAAGACATGAACTTTTAACCTCTCGCGGTGGGTAGTAGGGAAAAGCTTCAACTGGAACGTCCTGGGTTTTTGAAAGGGATTCCATAGGTTCGCGCCCCAATGGTTCCCAGCAAATCTATTATCGAGAAAAAATTACCTTGGTTAAGCATTCTATATGAAAAATATATTAATTCCGAGGTAGAGCGAATTAGATATTAAAGGACATTGTAGCTCGCATATATGTATATGAATTCACGGAAATGTGATATGACTTATAGAATTGGCTACGTGCTGTCAAAAAGCACTACAAACAATACCGGAGTCGAGGTGGGTTGATGTTGTCTCCAAACCAACTAATTACCTAGCGCCGCGAAGGTATATGAGGGTGAGGGTGAGGCGAGGCATGACTTTTAACCTCTCGCGGTGGTGTAGTAGGAAAAGCTTCACTGACGTTCCTGGGTTTGAAAGGATCCATAGGTTCGCGCCCTGGTCCAGAGCAAATCTATTATCGAGAAAAAATTTAAAAATTCCCCTTCGGTTTTAAGCATATATGAAAATATATTATTCCGAGGTTAGAGCGAATTAGATATTAAATAAAGGACATTGTAGCTCGATAAGATATATATATATATATATATATATATATATATATATATATATATATATATATATATATATATATATATCCTGTAAGGGATTAGTGCCGTCAGTGAAACTCATGAGTTGCATTTTATAGGCATTAAGGTAGATTCTTCACAGCGTCCCTTCGACCTCTATAGCTGCAACCCCTTTAGTTCTTTTATTGCACAACGTTCATATCATCATCTTCCATCTTTATTAACAATTCATTCATAGTGCAGTTCCTAGGTTTTCCTCCTGTTACACCTTTCAAAACTTTTTTTTTTTTGTAAATGTATATATATATATATATATATATATATATATATATATAATATATATATATATATATATATATATAATTGCTATAACAGCCTTGCATGTATTCGTGGGTATTCAGCAACTGGCACTAACCTTAATAGTTGATAGGTATGAATTAAAAACTTTGCGATGGTCACATGCTCATTTCACACTTAACTGGTAAAGGGGGCTGGGTCCCTCGTGCAGTAAATGTCTTCAGCGTTAGCCGATTCTTATATCTAATAGCTTTCTCCTTTCCAGATTTCTGAATTGCAGATTGTTAATTAACCGACATTATACGACATAGCCTTCAGCCTTTTTACATGAACAAACCATCTGAGAACTCTTTCATCCACCTTTTTATCTATGCTAAACTTTAATACCACTCCCTCTACATATTCTCACATTTGTCAACGCTACTGATTCCACAAATTCAATAAATACTGTATCTCTTTTTTTCAATATATCCTAAATGTCCCACTTTGACATCTGTCCTATGTCTTCACTCTTCTCTCATATGACCTTCATTCGTGACATTTCTCACAATTTACCCCAAAATACCTATATTCTTCAACCATTCACCCACATCTCTTCCTATCCGGTTTCCATTTACTATCATAAAAAGTCGCGTGCCCATTTCCACTTCCGACTGTCTCCATTCAAGAACACAAACTCTTCCAATATAGTTTCTGTAGCTTTTCTTCTATATCGTTAACCAGGAATAGTGTCATTAGCAAGACCTTAGCCATTAGTATTAAATAGCTAATGCTGTTGACGTTTCGAGCCGAGATGGTTAATCCGCAACTCAGCAATTCAAGTATAAATAAGTTTATCATAATTCTATTATTGTATAAATTAATGTGAAATATGAACATCTTCGTTTCATATCTTTAAACATTTACCTTGGCATATAGCCAAGTGTTTTTTTTTTTTTTTTTTTTTTTTTTTTTTTTTACGCAGACAGAAAAACTGGAACATTTTTTTTACAAGAGTTATCTGATGAGTCAGACTTTCTTCTCGGGAACAAAATTAGATCTAGACACTTAAGGAGAATTTCCCGGATGGCAGTTTAGCCACGTCTCCTCGAAAGTCTAGGACATCGTCTTCTAATCCAATAATTGGATAGGCCTTCTTCTCTCCTACTGCTGACTGTTATCCAAGTGGATTTAGCAAATATATCTTTTTCATTTTGTTTTCTTTTTTCTAACTCGCTTATCTTAGTGATTTGATTATTATTCAGTAAACTTATGAGTATCTGACAACAATGTCACACAGGATCCATACAGAGAGGGGTCAGTTAAGAGTGGGACGAAAATAAGGCCTATTCCGCGCATCTAGTCACGTGAGCCCCCGTGAGGCGGGTGGCGCTCAGTATATGATAGGCGCTAATTCCTTCCTCTTTTATCTTGACTTATCTACCCGTTCCTGATGCTTGTCTTTTTCTTTTCTACGTTCATGCTTTCATTAGTGAACTCAACTCAAGTTAAGACTTTCATATTCGTTATTTTCGTTATAAGTAAATGATCGTACCGTTAAAGTACTGACCAAAGGAACTAAAGGTAGCCTAGTCATCAAAAGGGATAAGTTCTCAACCATTTTAATCTGCCGTTGATTTGTATTTTTCTTTAAAAATGTTTCTTGTAAACTTGCGTTTATGGTTGCGGAGATAATGGTAGAAATATACTAACCCGTTTTACTTTGTCAACAATTTATGGTCATCAGAAGGAGCATAAAGTCCGCCCATGTTAATAGTACTAAGCCATGATTTTTCTTTTTCGTTAGCCTCTGATGCTTTAACTCCCAAATGAGGATATTTTAATCCAAACTTCTCCACAATATAGCCTCCAATGTATCGAAGAGATTCTTCTTCTATCACTTCCTGTCTTCCTCTGTCTCATTATTAGGTTCCTCTCCCAAGTCTATTGCGTCCTCATTTTCTTTTTCAAAGTCACGTTCTACTGTTTTGAAAAAAATACTTGACAGTCATATTTCTGGAGTTTGCATTTGCTGGTTAAGGATATCAAATTCTTCTATGCATTCGGTAGGGTTTTTTTCACTTAACAGCGCAATGTCTTTCCCTAGCAAGTACTTTCTTAAGCAGAATTTGAAGTTTACGGAATTAAGATTTTCATATGGCCCATTCATTTGACGTACACATCCAAAAAAGTGTTCAAGTACATCCTGATTCAGTAGTAACACCATATAATTTCTTTACCATCTCATATAGGCCTGTCAGAGACTTGCATGACAAAATCACATCCTTTTGAAATTTATACAAGCAATTAAACCGTGAGTTTGCCACCTTCATGGTTCTCATGGTGTCCATCATTTCATGCAGAACATTTTTCTGTTTTTCATGATTAATTCCAAAGGCGTTTCGGGATGCCTTGTCACCATAAACAGTACAAGAATTCATGATTTCAAACCACTCGTCAACTAATGATACGAACTTTGCAGTCTCCTCCCAATTACTGCTCTCTAACGGGCCTTTCTCACCCAAAAATGCTATTGCATTTGCAGTTGTGCTGGATAAAAGTTGCACTGCCAGTTTCACACGTTGCTTTTCTTGTCCAATCAGGTAAAAATGACTTCCATTTAATTTGTAAGAAAGGCCATATTCTGTCTTTATCTTACTGCACATTTCACGAATGGCAGAATCCGAGACAATACTGCCATCTTGCAATTTGAAACCCGACTTGATGAAATTGTTCCTTATAAGTTTGATGAGATGAGGCGCATCTGCAAAAACGAAGACGTCCTTGTCTGCACTTGGATTTTTAAAAGAATTTTTCATGGATTCTGCAGATATTTCCAAATTTTTCCAGACACGGAGATTTGACGAACCCAAATCAGGCACTAATGCAACAACATGATAGTTGGTTTTTTCAACACTTTCTATTAGAGTTAAAAGAATTTTCTGAACGTTTGATTCATCAAATGCATATTATACTGGTTGTCTCCAGTTACCTAAAAGTCCCCTTACCATGACAACTAGCACTTTATCATGAGGTTTATACATAATGTCTACGGCTTTATCATAAGAATAAGCTTCTTCTAAACTCATTTCATCCATGGACATAACTGCAATTCTTTCCATTGATGATAAACTCTCCGCTTTCACTTTCATAAAATACAACACAGACATTAATAACCCTGGCTCACAATTAGAATGTCCCCAGAGACAGGATAAACATAAAGTAGGGTCAGAACCATAAAAGAAATCCTCAGAGACCGGATAAATATAAAATATAAGCAGAAGACGTATTTTGTTTTGATATTTTCGTTCAAATGCGCCCCCGAAGATATACTTGACTGTGAGCAGCGGAGGCTCACGTGATCTCAGCCGCCCAGCCCTGACCCAACCATACATGCGCGTTAGTTGACCCCTCTCTGTATGGATCCTGATGTCACAATACAATTAAGATAGGGGTCGATACTTTGGTAAATAATAAAGGCTTTACCTTCACACTTTCGAAATACTTTTGCAATTTTAGCCTCATCACTAGAAAATATCATAACGAGGCCAGCGTGGAATACGTCATTTTGATAATGCGAGAGAATTAAAACCTTTTTTTCTAGATTAACTTTTCAAAGAAAAAATGACATAAAAGTATGCACTATAATATATGCATATCGCTGCATGTCGCATAAGAATGGGATATTACAATAACAAATACCGACCAATACGGTCTCTCCTCTTGCTCTGTGGCAGCCCGTAAATGCATTATGTATTGCTGGTATACTCTCCTTTCTTGTGTAGTTTTTCTAATACACTTAGTGTACCGTACTATCTGATGCTCTTCAAATGTAATATGTTAACACCGCCTCTCTCTGTGCTTGAATTTCAGTCCTGAGGTCCGTCTCTTGAACCTCGTCTCTTGTCACCTACTTATCTTTCAGATAAATGTTCGTCGGTACTGATTCACAACACTATTTCTAAAGACATGTCCCGTGCTTTCATCGGGAACTAAGACATTTGTTTTTTTAAATTACTATTTAATATAAGTGGCCCTGGGCCACAATTTCTTAAAAGCATATAGTTCACCATATGTGGAATGGCTGCTATCGAGTTCGGTGATTAAATTATTCCAGTCTGGGAACAACGAAGCGATGATTGGGGACAGAAGCTTAGTCACGTGGTGTAAATCCCTTATATATAATAGCAAAGGTCACCGTCACTTGCTACTCAAAAATTGTTAAAGCACTTTTTGGCGTACTGCAGAAAAAGGAATCGACAGGCCACCGAGAAGAGTCACTGAAACCCATTGAAAGTGACGAAGAATGCCAATACAGTTCGAATAAGCTGAAGGTTGTTGTTTAAGCTGGCCTTATGCCAGCACGAGCTCTTACTCATAGAACAGCCCGTGGAAATAGCTGAAGGAAATTAGGTTGAAAACAGCTCCTCTCTCACTACAAGACAAGACAATCTGAACACAGCTACATTCTCAGCATAACATTCTTATCTCAATTCAGACAAACCAAATTTAAACAGCAATGGTTTTCAGACAATGAACAGACATGACCAGTGAGTGACTCAGCATAGTCTGGACAGATGTCAAAAACATCAAAGAAGACATCTGCAATAAAGTGTACGACTGAGATATATATACCTAAACAAACTAAAATGGATAAAGGATAAAGGCAAGAATCTAATTCCACCATCAATGGACGTTTTTACAACATTCTAATTGCCTCTTAACTGACATTACTCCAGAAATCAACGCTTTAAGAAGAACATAATAATTAAAAACAATCCAGTTGATTATTGCAGTTGCCAAGATACGGTCGTTCATAACTCCACTCTACTCAACTTTCAGTACAATTGTTTCACTGACTTGGAACAAGACATCTGGCAGACACTGCATTCAATGGATGTATGTTTTCCTTACAAAAAAATAAAGAAGAAGAAGAAGAGGCAGCAACCTATCTAAACTGCGTAGTTGCCAAACCACAGTTTAACTTATGAACATTATGTTGTCCATAAAGTACCAGTACCATTCTTAGCAAAAAATACTTGTAATGGTACTGGGACTTTATGGACACCCTGTATGATATCATACAATGTTTCTTCAACAGTGCAGATATCAACATAAAGACTATTGACGTGTATGCTAACATTTCAATGTCAAAGGGGAACAAAATGTGTAACTTCAGTTAAATTAACCTTGGAACTCTGCATTACTATGGAGAGTTAACATCAACGACAGAAAATCACTATTATCTACAAAGGCTCATGGAAGGTTAAATAAAATGTGGTTAAAATTAGATAGATAGATAGATATAGATAGAGATAGATATAATATATATAATATATATATCTATATCTATATCTATGTACCCAAAGTACAACAAGATCCACTAAATTAAATTTCCTGAGTAGCTGAGCAAAAACATTTTGTTTGGTTATCTTCTCAGTCAATAAGCATTAATACGCAAATCGTTATATATATATATATATATATATATATATATATATATATATATATATATATATATATCAAAAGGTGCGAACATGTAGACATCAGAGGTTACCGAAAATTATTGTTAAAAGCTAAAATACTAAAATATTTACAAGGTGACATTAAAATTGTAGAAATTTTAAAGTCACCTTGTAAATAATTTTAGTATTTTTAGCTTTTAACAATAATTTTTATGAATAACTTTAGTATTTTATGTTTTCCTTTTAAAGTAGCATGTAAACTTTAATTATATTTTTTTATAAATGTGAATTGATTTTACATTACAGACTGATGATGTGTCAGGATGACATGAAACGTATCTCATAATAAACTCCTTAACTGATCTACTGAGTTTCGGTAACCCTCTGATGTCTATATATATATATATATATATATATATATATATATATATATATATAATATATATATATATATATATATATATATATATTGTAATGGACCGCACTCGGTCCTGCAGGATCTTAAAGGAAAAAAGTGAAATGGGACTGGAATGACTGACAGCAGTCGAGCCAAACAAAGGAGGAAGGAGTATAATAAAACCATCAAAAATGTCCTCAATCCTATTATTATTTAAAAGTATCTTACAATATATACAATTGAGTCCGGGCTTAGCAAAAATTACCAATTAAATAAACATTAACATAATGAAATATTAAGTCTGAAAACGGCAGCAGTCAAAATAAATAATAAGCCTTAATTAAAAGCCCACACAAATTACAATCGTAATCAAAATGATGTAAAAAGCATCTCAAAATACAGTTGCAGAGCCATACACTTCTCAACACCATTACAGAGCCATACACTGCTCAACACCATGACAGAGCCATACACCGCTCAACACCATTACATTAAAGAGATAAGCATATTTTATAATAAGCAAGCAGCGTTAAAAAATTAACAAACATGAACAGAGAGCATAAAATAAAATAAGCATAAACAATACAGCAGCAACATAAATAAAATTATACAAATTACTCTAGGAAGCACTGACAATAAAATTTCCGTAGAGATAACGTAACAATCTCCGCTGTCAAAAAGGATGAACTGAATCAGACGAACTCCGTGAAGACATCGTAACAGCCATAAACTGTCAACTGGAACTCAGCCACCAACACAGATGAATCACGGGAGAAACACTGAAACAGCAACACGGGAAAAGTCCACAGATGACCAGGGTTAAGCAATCACCCATCCTTCCAACTGTCAAGGCCAACAGGTAACCAATACCTGCTACTCAAGTAAATGCTCCATGCTGCTTAAGCTGCCACAACCTAACTCGCTGCTGTGCTAACCCAAACTGGTTCAAAAAAAGAGCGAGCGGCAAAAGTCACCTTGCTCCAATAAAAGCAAAACCACAGGAGTGCAGGATAACAACTAACAAGTCACACAAGCCTGTTACATACTCAAGACTCAAACATCAAATTACCTTACAATATATACATATACATATACATATATATATATATATATATATATATATATATATATATACCTGCCTCTCTTTTATTAAGGCCGATTCCATCATTTGACTGTTGTACTGGCATTTGCTGCTATAAATTACACGTGAAAAATTCCAGTTTATTCTATGGTAATGTTCATTTATATGGTTGAAAATAGCTGAGTTCTGTTGTCCATACCTAACTGACCGTTTGTGTTGTATTAATCTCTGGGGAAGTTATTTACCTGTAAATCCGATGTAAGATTGGTCACAGTCCTAGCATGGGATTTGCTAGACCCCAGTGTCCTTGGGAAATGTCTTTTGTTGGACGTTAATCAGGGATTTGGCTAAGGTGTTTGGGTAAGTAAATGCAAAAGGGTTAGATTTTCCGAGAGTCTGAGTCACCTTCTTAATCGTGTCCAGGTGTGGAATTTTTATTTTATTGTTGGGTGTATCTCTGGTCTTGTCTTTAGGGGGTCGGTAGAAAATTACGTTTGCATTGTGAATTGCTTTCTCAATTATATGGTCAGGATACTTTAAAGACGAAAGTTGCCTGCAAATTAGTTCAACTTCTTTTTCCAGGAAATCTGGGAAACAAATTCGTAAGGTTCTTGAGAACAAGTTGCTGGCTACACCTATCTAGATAGCAATGTCGTGATAGCTAAAGTAGCGAATGTATGAAAGTGAGAACGTTAGTTCTCTGTATATGGTAAATTTGTATTCTGTCGTGTCTCTGATTATTAAAAAAACATCAAGAAAAGGAATTTTGTTTTCTGTCTCCCATTCAACTTTAAATTTGATGCTGGGCACCAATGCATTTAATTTTGAGAGGAATTCATTAAAATTGCCCCATCTATTATCCCAAAATGTTAGCATATCATCCACATATCTCATCCACAGCATGTCTTTGGGTTTTATTGCATTTATTACTGTAGTTTCAAAGTATTCCATGTACAGATTGGCTAAAACAGGACTTAAAGGACTACCCATACTACACCCGAATTTTTGCTTGTAGAATGATTCCCCGAATGAAAATACGTTATTAGATGCACATAATTCAACTAACTTTATTATTTTGTCAAGCGCCAATGGGAAATGATCTGAATAGGGGGCTAATTTTTCCCTTAAAAACTGAAGAACGTCCTGTACGGGTACTTTTGTGAATAGGGAGTCTACGTCAAGGCTTAAAAGTTTTATGTTGTGAAGTGGTATATGTGCTTCTCTGAATTTGTGACAGCAATCTTCCGAATGTTTAATGTGACTGGGAGAAAAAGTGCCTAAAAAAGGGGAAAGGAGGCCAGCTAACCATTTAGAAATTTTGTAATTGAAAGCTGCCAGCTATTTTCAACCATATAAATGAACATAACCATAGAATAAACTGGAATTTGTCACGTGTAATTTATGGCAGCAACTGCCAGGAGCATGGATTTCAGATACGATCGACAAGGTTTTCATTCAACCAACGCTTAAGAAGATTAAAGGAAGATTATCAGCGGGGGTGACCTAAATTGGCTTGCCTGTGGATGGACCTCTTGGTATAGATACCACCTTTTTTGTAAACTTTTCTCATTCATCTACCTGAAGAGGGAGACAGCAGTCTCTGAAATATAGGACTATTTTCTCTATATTTTGGTGTTTTTATGGGCTCCTTTTATTAGATGGAATTCTGTTGTAACAGAACATTTTTACCAGTCATATATATATATATATATATTATATATATATATATATATATATATATATATATAATATATACATATATATACACACACACATTATATATATATATATATATATATATATATATATATATATATATATTAAAATACTTTTATATGTATTTTTCTATTTTCTATTTGTATAGAAATTGAAGGTAATGACTAGCCTTCTTAATTAAGAGCTGAATATATCTCTGCTCTACAAGAGTTCAGTATCATAAATAATAAAAACCGTTTTCTATGAATCAAGTTTCATTTCGCATCGTTTTCTTTGCATTAGTTCATCATTAACTTTCTCCTTTTTTAAAAACTCTTAACAAAATACGAGTTATTCGAAAATTTGTGAAAAAAAATAATAATGGTTAAAAGTATAAACAATTATATCAATTAGTCTCTAAAATCAAATTAGAATTTTTAAAACGAAATAAAAAAATAAATTACGACAGAAGAGAAAGAGAATTGTTATGGACTATTAAAAGAAATAACAGGGCGATGGTGTACGCGGATAGGACATACCTATGTCATGCAAAACTAAATGACTGTAATAAAGGCAGAAATGGTTGGTGTAGAACGACGGTAAGAAGTTCCTCAGCCGAAAATCAACCTAACCTTTGCTAATATGATATCATGACCTAACCAGAATTATTAACCTGCCTAACCTCACTAATAGCGCCGGAGGTAGCCCCGTATATCCGCAAATAGGATAAGTACCCCAATTCTCTCTCTCTCTCTCTCTCTCTCTCTCTGTCTCTCCCTTTCAACATTATATATTATATAATATATATATATATATATATATATATATATATATATATATATGTGTGTGTGTGTGTGTGTGTGTGTGTGTGTGTGTGTGTGTGTGTGTGTGTGTGTGTAAGTATAAAATGCCCACCAAAGCACCCTGGTTTAAAGCTAAGGCCTTAGCTTTAAACCAGTGGTTTAATGGGCCTTTTATACTTGAGACATATCCTGTTTTAACAGGAGAATTTATTTACTTGTATGTAATATATATCTTTGTTACTTACACAATTGTTCTGTGCATTAATACAATTCATAACAGGACCTCATTTCAACAGGACGGTATCTAGGGGAGATCTTTATTGTTTAAAAGTACAAACTCAGCACCTTGACTGCTAATTACGGAGTTACTCAATAAAACTAGCAGTTTTAGGATTATCTATTGCACTTCTATTATTTTTCATACCTACCCACCCCTAAACGTACTAGATTCTATAAGGTCTTCAGAACTGATAATACTGAACATTATCCCAATTCAAACTTTATCTGTAATTAAGCATAAACTCTTGATTAATTCTCCATATGAGTGCTTTTTATCATCTACCCTTGCGTGCCTTGGTATGATGTGAAAACACTATGTTAATAGTATAGTATAAAAAAAAATTCTGTTTTGTTAAAACCAATATTTTACCCAAATATTAAAATCATTATTGCGATTACTGCTCAGAAAAAACAAAGGAAATGCCTAATGAAAGCAGATTAAACGCTACCAAGGCCATTACAGTCATTCTCGCCTTCGTATATTTTAGTTTCTGCGTCGTAAGTAGTTTTGGCCGCAGAGTCGTTTTCCAATTTGCACACAACTATGATTATCTCCTCTGATCTCTCTATATGCATGAATTGACGAGGATAATTATACTTCCCAAGTCAAGACAGAGACCTAAGCAAACTGCATGTTCGCACGTTGAGATCACATGGGTTCAAATGATAGCTTTCGAGATATGAAAAGAGAGCTGAAGCACTAACAAGGGAGTTTTATCTAACTGCGGCAGACCGGTTTTCTATGATGGGACAGGGCAGTTTGCTTTCATGGTGAGTTAGAGTAATTGCTCCGTCTCTTTCGACAAAATGGGCTAAACCGGTTATCTTGCAGACTAAAAAAAATAATAATAAAAATTAAAAAAATACGACTGGGAAGATATCATAATAGTATAGTTGAGAAAACTAATGGTATGTGCTCATTTACGATGGCATTTGCATTTACTTTTTGTTAACTCAGGCCACTGCACAAACCCTCCCCAACCCCACAACTCTCAATATATATATATATATATATATATATATATATATATATATATATATATGATATACATCGAGCTACAAATATCCTTTAATATCTAATTCGCTCTACCTCGGAATTGATATGTTTACATATATGTTTAACCAAAGGGGAATTTTTTAGTCGATCGAGTAAAAAATTCCCCTTCGGTTAAACATATATGAAAATATATTAATTCCGAGGTAGAACGAATTAGATATCAAAGGACATTTGTAGCTCGATGTATGTATTATGAATCACGGTAATGTGATAGGACTCATATGATACATACATACATACATACATACATACATACATACATACATACAACATACATACATACATACATACATACATACATAAATCAGAATAGGAATAAAATTACTCGGATAAATTTGTCTTTCTTTCCTGGATTTGCAGATGCATGCATCTCCATAGACAGCTTAACACAACAGCACATAATTTTGGAGGAGAGAAGTGAGAAAATCCAGCGTGTACTAACCTTATCTGAACATAGAAATTGTAGGTGTCACCCATACGATCTGGAGCAGCATTTCCAGAGTCTGGAAAGTAAAATGTGATTAGCTGTATAATGGCTTGGATATAGGCCGATTTCAGGCAATATTTTATTTTTCATTTAAACTTTATTTCCATTGTTGTGTAACGTAATATCACACCGTAAAATGTAAAGTATAATTTACGAAACTTTTGACACCCTAAACTAAAATTAGACTATATGTCTGACAACCAATAATAAATTTATTAGATTACTGTAATGTTTACTTTTAACACCTCACTGATACAATAACTTTAAACAACTTTGCAGCTATCTAACAACCAATAAATAAATTAAATTACTTAAAACAGTGTTATTCAACTCTTACCCGGTAATATAACTCTAGAATCACAACTTACCAATTAACCAAGACTCATTCTCACAGTAACTTACTTATTATGACAGGTCTTCCGACCCACCATAATAGGTACAAGGAGAACCCTCCACCCCCTCAGGGACCCGCCCCCAAAGAGGTGGAGGTAGAGTCTTTGAAAATTATACACAACGGAGTCCTGAGACTGGAAATATCCCAGGTATAGAAAGTCCTCGTAATCAGTCATGCAGATAGAAAATATTTATGCACAACTTAGCTTGTCTTCCGCTCCTGAAAAAACAAACAAAATTAAATATGCTAAATAAGAATAATTCATAAGCGATCGTCTGCTAATCAGGTATTAAAGATTAGAATAAACCAGTATTTAAAAAATCTTGACGAATCCGAAAAAGTTTAAAGTACGTTACACAACAATTACAATGTCTGCTTAAAATCGTAGAGCAGAAGATCAGCGAAGACTACTCAACTCCGTGACCACTTCCACAAATATTAACACACTATTGAAGTAACTGAACAAAACGATGAAATATCAATTACCACAAATAAAGGAAATGAAGGCGAAAACCGGTTAACACAAAAAATAAAAGCACAGTATGACTGTGCGCGACAACCAGTTAGTCACTTGACTCAATACGTATGATTCCGCAAATGCCCCTCAGCCAAGGACGACGAAGGCCTGAAACTATGCACCCAAACTCCAAAGAAGACAAGGATGAGTCGCTGAAACTGAAAACGCTCGGAATGAACAGCTCTTCTTGTGCGGCCAAATCGTGAACTACTAAATTTTTGTTTGTGCGTTATATAAATATCCTTCGGAAATAATCATCTAAATAAAACACTTGCACAAATTTGACTTAAAACAATAATACCATTTAGATGCCCTTGTAATACTCTATCATCAGCAGAATTATATCAAGTGGGCTATATATGTCTCTATGGAATCTTCATGTAAATGAATGTTAACAATAATCATTTCTAAATCCTTCAACATTATTTTGATAGATAATTACCGTTCACTTTGACAGCTGAATCACATGTTGCCGGAACGCTGTTCTTGCCAAACTGCAATTTGTAGTAACATCAGCGGGCAGCTCAAAACTCTTTTATATCCTTTAATTTCTAACGAAGGCCAATTTTTACCTACCTAATGCAAAGCTATTACATCACATCAGTATTGGTAGTCTGTAACCATGCATGTAAATAAGTCGTTCTAAGGATTTTTTTTTTTTCTTACATTACGGACAATAAAAAGGACGTCCGTCTTTACCGGGCCTCTTTTATTCGCTTATTCTGTACACACCAAAAAAAAAAAAAAAATCTAAGACATTCACCAGCTTTTTTCAAAGTCTGTCTGTTGTTGCAATGCAAGATATATCTTGGGTGACATCTTACACATATCCTCAATACCATTAGCATCTACCTCCTCATATAGTAACACCATTGCTAATCACTTTCATAAGACATATTCAGTACTTTGTGAATATACATTCTTCTGAATATTCCTGACACCTTGTCCAGCCTGTATGAGTCAATCAGTCTCCTTACGAAATCCCTTAATAGGAACTTTACATGGAGCGTGGGATCTCTCATGACACAGTTAGATCACATTTCATTTTACAATTCCACACGCTTTTCCCATACTTTATTACAACTTCCTCTTACCTCGTTACTATTAGCATTATTACCAATATTTACTTGTTCTTGTTGCAAACCACATTGCGGAAATTTACTATTTTTGACCCTCGTAGCCATTTCCAGGTAGTACTAGTAGTATTGAACCAAACAAAATTACTGAGTATAACTTATTTACTAATAAGTATTTACATAGTATTTTACTCAACACTCGAATACTCTCAGGCCCTGTCTGTGGTCCTTTCTCAAGAGATGTGCAGGTTGTCGAACTGGGTAGTACTATCGGTACAACCAGAGTTATAGCATAAGGGTTCAATTTTTTTTTATTCTGCCTTGAATTCATTGCAGCATAATAGCATTTATAACATATTACAAGACATTATATTTTGTAAACAGCAGCATTTATAATATCCTAGATGCCTAATAAACAGTCTTGCAATTGAAGGATCCCTAGAAATTGCAAGTGATTAAGGTTAACCAACAGTCTTCGTCACTTGAGGTTTTGCACACATAATTTATCTGTTTCCAAGCAATTCTTATGAGTACAGGTATGTATAAAGATGAAATATAATTGCTTTTGTTTCACCATATGATTCTAACAGCATCCTCAAACCCTTTCGTTGTTAAAATATGAATGGCTAGATTTGGTATTTCTTAGATTTAATGTCTCGATTTTTGTGATAAATTAATTTTTATTTAACTTTACTTAATAATTAATTCAAGAATTAATTAACCTTTGAGTTGTTCTAAAGTATGTAACAATAAATTTCCCTGAGATTGGGAATTTCACTTATAAATTTTGAGTTAAATAATAAATCCTTTACCGCAATACATGGGATAGATGTTCCTTCCTGAAGAAGAACTTCAAGTGCTGAATGACACTTAAAAGGGCGAACTGCCCATTGTAACCTTTACGAGGTAATCTATTTCACTTCTTGAATAATACAGACGTAGTCTCTTGTGGATTTAACACAGCTTACATTCTAACGAGCTGAAGTAATGCTTTCTATGACTTTGTTCAGTTAAATTAAAGTGCAGCCACACTCTAACTACTCTAACTACTCTTTTTCCTAATTGTCTTGTTTTCAGCCGTTACCAGAGGCCTTCCTTCTCTACTACTGCTAGACAGTTTTATATCTGTTGAAAAAGAGAAGCTTGTGACAGAAATATGGTTGTATTTTTGAAGGAGCATGAAATGAAAACTTTTCATCAAGTTGTAAAGTATGCCGAAATGTATATGGAGGCCCATTTAAATTATGGCAAGAAGGGTTTTAGTGATAGTCATGAAAAGCAGGGTGCCTCTGCGAGTAAAGTTATGATTGGGGATAGTAAAGGGCAAACGGGTGTCGATAGTGATAGGAAAGTTACGGCACGAAATTGTTACGTATGTGGTCGTGGTAATCACCTTGCTAAGGATTGTTTCGAAAGGTTTGGGGGTCCAAAACGTAAAGGGGTGAGTAAGGGTGCGACCGAGAAAGCAGCTGTTGTTGGTCATGGGGGTAAGTTAATGGTGGATAAAGGTACCGTGGAAGGGGTGGAGGTTAATGTATTTCGTGATCCCGATTGTACTACGGTGTTAGTTAAAGAGACTTTATCGAAACGTCATTTTACTGGTAAACATGTTGACCTTAAAATGGCTAATAACCAAGCTTTTAGTTATCCTGAGGCAATTGTTTATATTGTCTCGCCATATTTTACAGACGAAACATTAGCTGTCTGCATGCCTGATCCTATTTATGATTTAGTGATTGGAGCAATTGATGGTTCGACTGACGGGTTGAGTACTGAGGTTAGTGCTGTTACCACCCGACTGCAGAGTGAAATGCAAGAGAGAAAGTTAAAGGGACCATCAAAGCTTAAGGTGAAGGAAGTTATAAATTTAATGCAGAAAGAGAATATAGGTAAATTACAGGCGGAAGATGGGACGTTAAAAAAGGTTTTTGAACATGCGAAGTCAAATAAGGTCTTTGTGAAGAATGAAAATAAATCTCATTGCTTTGTTATTAAGAAAGGTATATTATATTGTAGAGTGCAAAATGAAGGTAATGTAAATGATCAGTTCGTTGTTCCTGATAAATTTCGTCATGCAGTAATAGAATTGGCTCGCGATTCTTTAATGAATGGACATTTGGGAATACAGAAAACCACAGCACGTATACAAAGTAATTTTTATTGGCCAGGTATGTCGGCGCAGATAACGAAATTTTGCAGGTCATGTGATGCTTGTCAACGTACGGTTGATAAGGGAAGAGTTAAAAGGTGAAGTTGGGAAGAATGCCCCTGATTCAAGAACCATTCCAGCGTGTTGCAGTGGACATAGTGGGTCCGATTGAACTCCGTGCCAGTGACGGATCAAGATATATTCTCACCATTGTTGACTATGCTACACGTTACCCTGAGGCAGTGGCGTCGAAGAATATAGATTCGGTTACTGTGGCTGAGGCTTTGCTGTCAGTCTTCAGTCGAGTGGGAATTCCAAAGGAGGTATTATCTGACAGGAGAACACAGTTCACCTCTGAGGTAATGCGTGAATTTAATCGCTTATTTTCTAATAAGAGTATTACTACTACCCCATATCATGCTATGTGCAATGGTTTAGTAGAAAAGTTGAATGGAGTGTTAAAGAAAATGCTCAGACGTATGTGTACAGAGCAACCCAAGATGTGGCCAAGGTACATTGATCCTTTATTATTTGCATATCGTGAAGTTCCGCAGTCTAGTACAAAATTCTCTCCATTTGATTTAGTATATGGTCATACTGTAAGGGGACCACTTAGTTTATTGAGGGAGCTGTGGGAAAATGAAGATACTGCAATTGAGGATACAATGAGGACCACGTATGAGTATGTGGTAGACATTAGAAAAAGGTTGCAGGATACATGTAGGCTGGCTCAAGAAGAGTTAGAGAGGGCTAAAGATAAGTATCAATATTACTATGATAAAAATGCTTGTAAAAGGGAAATAAATGAAGGGGATAAGGTCTTGTTACTGTTACCCACAAGTAACAATAAGCTACTAGTGCAGTGGCAAGGTCCATTTGATGTGGTAAAGAAAGTTAATGATTATAATTTTATTCTTGATATTAATGGAGTTGAGCGCAAATACCACATTAACATGCTTAAGTTGTACCATGACAGGATAAGCAAAGGCAATAACTTGAAGGGTAAGTCTCAAGTTACTGAGGCAGAGGGTAGTGAGGATTTCAAATCTGTTTCTTTACTTTTCACAGATGATCAGGAGAGTGATGATCTTGCATGTTTAGCAGTGATTAGTGAGGATAGTGATGAATATGAGGTACCAGTTGTGCCAAGGGATATTCAGAGTGAAGATGTGTCTAATGTTAAAATTAATCAGGAATTATCTGATGATCTGGAGGAGGAGGAGGTGGCTAGGATTCTACGAGAATACAAGAATGTGTTTACTGATGTACCAGGGAGAACTGATGTGATCGAACATGTGATAAACCTGTCCAGTAAGGGTCCTATAAGGTCTAGATCCTATCCTGTACCTTATGCTCTGCAGCTAGATATGGATAAGGAGATTGAAAGGATGCTCGAATTAGGAGTGATCAAGTGCTCGAATTCTCCATATGCAACACCTTAGATAGTGGTGAAGAAAAAAGATGGTAGTGATCGGATGTGCTTAGATTTTCGGAAGATCAAACCTTTCTAAAGGATATTGGCAAATACCTTTAGAAAAACAGAGCAGAGAAGTAACCGCTTTTCAGACTAACAGAGGACTCTTACAGTTCGTTACTGTGCCATTTGGTTAGTAAATGCTGGTGCGACTTTTAACCGCATGATGAGGAAATTATTTAATGGTATGAAAAATGTAGAGCTGTTTGTTGATGACGTTTTGATTCATTCACAGGGTTGGGAAGAGCACAAGGAAACTCTGCAGTTGGTATTGGATATTTTAAGAAAGGCGTCGCTCACAGCTAAGCCTTCCAAAACTGAAATTGCTTATTTTTCAGTGGAGTATTTGGGCAGTATGATTGGTAATGGAATAGCTCGGAGAACCGAAGACAAAGTAAGATATTAAATGTGGAGGCACCAAAGACGAAAAAGGAGGTAAAATCTTTTCTTGGTTTGACGGGATACTATCGCCATTATATTCCTGATTATGCTACTATTGCTGCACCAAATGGATCTTGTAAAGAAATCTCAACCCAATGTAGTAAACTGGAGCCTGTGTCACCTAGAATCTTTTTATAAGTTAAAGAACCTTTTAAGCACACATCCAATAGTTAGGTTGCCTGATTTAACCAAAGATTTTGTGTTGCAGGTAGATGCATCTAATGTGGGTTTAGGGGCAATCCTTATGCAATATGTTGATGGAGAACATTGGCTAGTGCAATATGCTAGCAGAAAACTAAAAGGTGCAGAGCAGAATTACTCTGTAATAGAGAAGGAATGCCTCGCTGTAGTGTGGGCGGTAAAGAAGTTTTACCAGTATCTGTACGGGAGGGCATTTGTCATAGAATCCGACCA
>NC_061100.1:110267878-110275378 GCF_015104395.2 Macrobrachium nipponense | reverse complement strand
ATATATATATATATATATATATATATATATATATATGATAGATATGTATATGTGTGTGTGTGTGTTATATATATATATATATATATATATATAATATATATATATATATATATATGTACATATATATGTGTGTGTGTCTGTGTGCCTGTGTGTGTATGTATGTTGTGTGCAAGCGTGTGGATAGACAGATAGATAGATAGGTGTGTGTAGTCTTTGTTTTCCAAAAGGTGACTCACAGTCGCGTAAAAGCAACCACATAAAGACTAGGAGAAAGATGAGAAGAGGGGTTCTTGAAAAAGTAAATAAATAAAACGTACTGCCTTACTCACCATAACATTAACAAAGGAAATCCTCAAAATAACTCTTTTTGTATCTGTCTGGTGTATTTTTTTTAATAGGAAAAGAGAAAGATAACTTTCGTCAAGCCATGAATCACAGGATATCCTTTGATCTTTATTAAGAAGTGTAAATGTTATGGGGGGACCATAAAGCTGTTTAAATGTCTTACCTATTTCAACGGATATAGGATATTGAAAAATTACTTGAAATCAGTTTTGATTAGACAACATGAAATATGCTATACATGAGGGAGAGTAGAATGCAGTAGTTTTTTGTTTTTCCTTTCTTTTAGAAAGCGACTTTTTCGTAGGCAATGTAATGCCTTCATTATAAGCCAGACCCAAAATATAAGTACAGAAATAAGTGCAAGAACAAAATAAAGGGGTTTAACATTGAAGAAAGCGGTATGCATATCTTTTACAGAATGGTGCATTACGAGATTAGATTAAAATCAGGAGAAATGAACATCTTTTTTTTCTCTGATCATCAAAGAATGACTTTCTCTGTCCACGTCCTGCTGGTAAGTTTGGTCTTTGAAAACGACGCACAAACCCAACTGCTCACCTAATGCTTACTTTCTTCATGTAGCAGCTATCCGAACTTTCTCTTTTTGAAATGCTTGGCGCACACATTCAAGCGCTGTATTATGTAAGCAGTGACTGACAGCATCAAATGTCATTCTTAGGAAACCCATTTCAAGAGCGCGGAAATTTTACCAACAAAGAGTTTTACCGAGAAGAGTCCGGACAGGTAGGAGGTCTGGGAAAAGATCCAGAGTTAGGATAAGCCTGACTATGTAGGAGTACTACACCGGATGGACTGACCATTTCCTGCGCTGGGCGAAAGCTGGAGCACAAAAGAGCATCGTTGGTACAAATGGCCTTTGTATTATAATTAACTGTCATTACTCTTGTTTTTGTTGTTGGTAGTTATTGTTTATTTTGTCATTACTTTTGTTCTTGTTGATGGGAGTTATTGTTTATCTTCATCACTGATGAAGCTGTTGAACGATGTTACAGTTTTTATTATTTTATGACTAAAGCCATCCAAGTTGATATAAGCATTTGACTTCTGCGTAAAAGTACAGTTCTTGTAAGCGCTAAACACACCTTCACCTCACTTCTGCTTTTCCCTCGGAAGCCTTGACCGCGGTCCTCATAATGAGCTTGCTATCAACAATGAAGTCATTGTTAAATGCATCTTTGGCAACAGCATTCATCTTTCTACTTTTAGTTCAACCTAATATTTAAATGCAGTTCTGAAGTCAATGTATGAGCGTTTTCACGACGCTGAAAGGGATACTGGACTTTTCTGTTTTGCAGGGAATCAAAGTTATTCAATTAGCTTTTATCTTGAGTATGTGTAGCACAGAAAATATTGTGGAAATTCATCTGAGAGTGATACAGAGACATGTTGCAAAATGGATCCTATCTTCTGCAACTCGTGAACGAACACCCGTTTCGTGACCCGGCAAATGGTGATGCAAAGCCTTTTTCGTGTTCACGTACCCATGATTGTTATTTCATTTCCCATTACATAGGTTGCAAAAGACTGCTTATATTTCATTAAAAAAAAAAAAAAAAAAAAAAAAACTCACGATGTCTTAAGTAAAATATTCGCCTCGTTCGAAACCGAACCTTTCTTAAACTGGGTCAACAAAAAAGGAAAAAAAAATCTATGACAAAATAAGTTTTGTGTTGATTGGAAAACTCTCCAATAGGTTCTTTTCAGTAATGTCAGGTATTAGCTTTTCAATGATATCAACCCATTTAAACTGATTTCCTTATCATCTGAGATACCCATAAACTACAATAAACTCTTTAAAATCAAAGAAGCAAAAGGTAGAGCAAATAACTCCAAAATACATTTTGTTCAGTTACATAGATTCCATTTGAGAATACATTTAACAAAAGAAACACAACTTATATTTATATTATATTCGTTTTATATGCATTACAAAAAACCTTTGCTCATTTTGTTACAAAGATAAAAAGATACGATTTCTGTAATGTATATAAAGAGAATATAATGCAAAGATAAGTTTCATGAGAAGACTATGCTTTTTGGGAGCACGAAGAATTGCTTCATCTTAAGACCAGCACAGCTGTTAAATCAGTAGAATTAACAATACTTTAGAGATCAACAAAGAAGCTTATGGCTCATGAAGAAGATGACTATGTGCCTTGGTGAAGATTAGCTTTCTTCAGACTATCAAGAGGACACTAAATACTTTTTTAATTCCAAATTTTGTTCACGCCATATGGACAGTGTTGAACCAATGAATTATGATACAGTAAAAAATAATTTTTCAGGTTTTGTTTTGTTGCAGTACTATGAAATGAAATATTTTCGCTTTTTTTGTTTCACGGGGAAAAATAACAGTTGGATAATAGGCTTTCACTGGACATCATTCGGCTTCGCCTTCTATTAATACTGTATAATCTATATCCTGCTCTAGAGGAATGTGTGAATCAATATACCTAAGAAGAATCTGTCTTTCGTAGAAAATGCCCAAAAGTTTCGTCCTCCAATGGAACTCTTCTTGGAGCGTTTACGTGGAATACAATTGAATAACATACCTTCGTGTCTAAAAAGATTACCAGTGCTATAACTAAGAAACTACGTAGCAGGCATATAATGAATGCCCCTTTGAAACATGCATCTGCAAATTAATGATATTCATTTACTGTCATTTTAAGGCTACAGCGGAATTTTCGGTTTCATTTCAAATTTTAAACTTTTCCCCATGTCTGTTAACACATTAGGAGACTGTCAAACCTTACTCTTGATTATCACAGGGACACCTGAAGCGCTCAGCGTATCCTAATATATTCGGACCTATCCAGATTAATCCGGTGGGTTTCTTCACGTGGTAATTCCCTACTAGTTACGAATTAGTCTTCGTGTAATGAATTTTTCACTTGAGAACAGATGCATTCCTTATTCTTAATTATTTACTTAGAAGGCACAGGACGTCCATGTATTTTCCAAACATTTATATTTCAAGTAATTTTAACCTTAATGTTAACCTGCCATATTAAAAGACACTGTATTTCTATGAGGCGTCCTCAGTTGTCTCGAGCAAGAGAGAGAGAGAGAGAGAGAGAGAGAGAGAGAGAGAGAGAGAGAGAGAGAGAGAGAGAGAGAGATTATAATTTACTTTTCCTCTAAAACGATACAATATGTTACTCTACTAAATCAGATCACTATATTTACGCGTGCACTGGAATACATGGCTCCCTTTAGGCGTATAATCCGATGTTACAGCTAATTACGAAACGTAGTTGCCTCAGACTCATACGTGGCATCCTATTACAGTCCTCTGTTGCTTGCATAATGAAAATGTTGTGGAAACACTTATCAGTGAAGTAGTAAGACGCTTTTACAAAGTAGAATAAGTGTAATGGAATATTTAGGTAAATATTGAAACTTTTCTTTCATAAAAAAATAAAAAAAACTAGACCGTGTGAGGCAATTTTAGTCTTAACAAGAGGCTAAATTTCATACGTTGTAATGATGTCTTTTGGAAAACGGAAGGCGTGAAACAATTCAATAAAACTTGTCGGAAATGAGCAAACGGAAGAGAAATTTTGTGGGGTAGGGAGGTGGGTGTGTGAGGGGGGGGAGGGAAGTCGAAGAGTCCTACGAGCTACATAATAACAGACTTAGTAAGTGAAACAAGGACCGATGGAGTCCTATAGTAGGATAGGTTGTTCTTAAGTTGTTGAACTAATTGACAGGGCTGAATGAGGAAATGGAGTGACGAGTGGATTCAATGGAGTATGATTTCTCAATTTGTTGTGACACACCTAATAAGTGTCAATAATATTTTTTTACAATAGAGCCTTGAGAATGGACATGAAAATATCCCACTCTAACCTTGGGGAATGTTTGGCTTCAAATCGAGAGAAGACGGAGTATATCCGTGTATACAAGATTATAAAAACTGCGGCAAATAGCAAATATATATGTACATAGAATTCAAAAGCTCTGTAATAAAGGAGGAAATACGAACGGCAGCTTTCATTGGATTATCTTGGTATTTAAATGTATACCTGCTTCGACGACATCAAGATGTCACTTTATTCAGAAAGAACTCTCTCTCTCTCTCTCTCTCTCTCTCTCTCTCTCCACACACATATACACACATACATGTACACACACACACACATCACTACACACTTATATATATATATATATATATATATATATATATATATGATATATATATATATATATATACGTGTGTGGGTATGTATGTATTTACGTATGTATGTATGTATATTCCTGTGTGTATCATGGTATAAAATCTTATTCACATTGATGTGCCTGTCCAAAATATGGACATTATACTCAAGCGCGACCATCTACCTGTTTTACGGAACTTTTACTTTGTTTATTTTGTGTCTGGCAGTCCGTGCCTGCCTCTCTCTCTCTCTCTCATACACACAAACTCATTATGAACTTGCTTCCTGCTTGCATCTTCCTCGTCCGCCAAGTCTTAGCGACTGAACGCGAGTCATGAAGTGTCTATAAATAAAACCCATATTTTGCCAAGATGTCAACTAGCATCTTTTTGTTTGTTTTTTAAATAGGGATTTTATCTCAGCGTCATGCACTCCATCGAACTACTTTAAGTAATGCCGAGACATTTCTTAGATCGGGCAACGAAATCCGCGGCGCCCTTTGATCCCCTACGCTATCATGAGCCTTTATCGGGCGAAGCTGACGAAACGAGTAGAAGGAATGAAGACGCAATCTTTATTCACAGCGACGACCATAACTTAGCTAATAGCAGAGTCATTCAAATGCAGGCTGTCATATTGTGAAATGTTGGGTACATTCGCCCTGGGGTATAAAATGTTAAAAAAAGACAAAAACAAAAAAGGCTGAAATGCGCATATTCTCCTTCAACCTCTACTGCAATGTCGCCCATCTTGGCAAACCTTCGAGGCAATTTACCTCCCTACCCTAGCGCCTGGAGGCCACAGGTCCCTCTTTCTACCTTCAGAGATATTTGACAGCATCTTCATGTTCTATGTAATTTAACAATTAAGAGTTGCTACGGCTCTGCTATAATTCGCAAGTAACCTAAATTAACGCTTGTCGATTATGCTCAAGGTTCGTGTGAAGATCTGCCTCGTGTAGCCAATTATCAGTTTCAGAAATGCTTCTGCGGATCAATAAGTTCACATCCCCCATTTCTGTCTAAACAATCGCACGCTGTAATGTTGCGTCCGGGATACTTTTGGGTGTGACGTCATGGACAGAGAAAGAACCATGTGTACACCAAGGGGGTCCTGATGTACACTACGACGGGACGATGACGTCATCTACCAAGCGACCAGTAGGTCAGGACGGTGACGTCACGGTAGAGGTTAGCCAATCGCAAACTAGTTTCCTCTCGACACGTCACAAATTCTGTGACGTACCGGAAACTGAGATATCCTACTGGTTGATTCAAGTTCTGTGCTTGTTATCGTTTAGATAACACTTTTTATCAACTATATCTAATGACTGACTTAGCAAATCAGAAAAGTAATGTAATTCTGAGGCTGTTTTATAAACGCAAGCAGTAAAAAAAATGAAAGAAAACGGGAAGAGAGTTTACGCAGCCAAAGTCCATTGTGCCAGTAACCGTTCGTATATATGCAGGCGGTGCATAAGGGATTTCACTCAGTTGACGTTCAACCGTTGATCTTTCTACGTCTCCGTGCGCTCCCCGAGCTTAAGTTTGGTAAGTTTTTGTTAACGCGTTTCAAGCTTCTTATTTACCTCAGTTGTAGAGAAAATATATAGTGAGAAATCTAAGTTGCGAGTATAATGTGTGAACTGCCACAGTATTTTCATTATTAGTTGTGACTTATTTGGTAAAAATACACCATCTCTTACTTATACATACATGTTTAAACATATCAATTTATTTGTCTACCTACTCGCACAGACAAACGCACAGAAACACACACAAGCATACACAAACACATTATATTCAGACATAGACACACATATATAACATTATATATATATATATATATATATATATATATATATATATATATATATATATAGTATATATATATATATATATATATATATATCTATATCTATATATATATATATCTATATATATATATATATATATATATATAGCTATATATATATATATATATATATAGAGATATATATATATACATAAATACACACACACACACGCATTCAAGTGAATAAAGGACACTTGTGTTTGTTTGTTTCTAAGCGGAAATTGTTGTCGTATCCGGCAGTGCTCGCTAAAATGTTACCGATTTGAAAGCGTCCCTCTACCGCAATTTGGAAACTCTACCTAGAATTCAATTTGGAAGTTAACTGCTTCCTTGAAAGTCGTAAGCCAAGGAAGGAACAGTGAGTGCACCGTGGAACGGAGCGCAGGGGATATAGTAGCTACGTAGAGACGTTCCTTGGTAGCAAGATAAACGTTCAACTCTTTATTCCCAACTCCATAAGGGCGAGAATCCCGTTTTACGTCATGGTTAACCGAGAGTCAAAACACACAAATAGGAAATCCTCTAACGTATTTACTTAATGCGGCTAAGTTAGTTTTTCCGTGAAAAACAAACAGCACCTATTTCCATAACTTTATCTCAGTTTAGATGTTCAAGAGAAGTGATTTACGGTGTATATGAGTTAAATGGCGCTTGATGAGTTCCTAATCTAATTATCTGCGAGTATATCACACCTTTGTATACACACACACACATATATATACACGTATCTATATATGATATATATATAGTATATATATATATATATATATATATATATAGATATATATATTCCAACAAACCGTGCCTGCCTTCTCCTGTACATGTACCGAAAAATAGTATAAACACACACATATATATACGCCATCTGTACCTGGTACCAAAGCGAACAAAGAAAACAATATGGGAAGAAAACTCTTTATTACTAAACCCACCCATAAAATACCTTTTGTGTGGAACAGCCTCTCTCTCTCTCTCTCTCTCTCTCTCATTTTGCTATCTACGTCTCTCGTAAATAACAAGATTTTTCTATGGGCTTTATTTATTATGCTATAAATAACACCAAGTATGTTGTAAAATTAGTAAACATTACATAAATTATATGTAAATTTAATGTGTGTGT